>NW_019522507.1:211780-340425 GCF_002814215.2 Seriola lalandi dorsalis | reverse complement strand
CCCCCCCACCTGATAGACCCACTCAGTACTACTCTCAGTGTACGTGTTGGGAGATCAGGGATGTCATCGAGCGAGATAAACGCCGGCGAGGCAAAACAGAATGAAAAAGCAGCTGCGATAAAGCCTTCAGAGAGCAGAGTCATGCTTGTCACATGTTCACGCAGGATCAAAGGCTTTTTTTCTCACTGCACATCCCACCAAGAGGCGGAACGAAATTCATCCAAATAAACACTTGATGCTGGGATTTCCACGTCAGTGGCCAGAGGGGGAAATGAAATGAAACAGGCGGTGAATGGATATCGGATTGTTTCAGCAGAATGGCTCAGGGCAGTGTTATTTGGAATACATTTTGGGTTATAATGAGATTTCTCAGTGTGACGAAGTGACTGCGGAAGGAGATTAACCGCATCTAAAAAAGCAGACCTGTGTTTTAGGACTGCTGTCAAACAGCCCGTACATTGACACTGACCTGAGGTAATAAAGTAAAACCATTTCAACAATGACACCAACAACATCATTCAGGAAATGAAAGAGGCCATGCACTATTCCCAACTTCTGCAGCGCTGCACTGTAAGCAAGCCGCTGCAATCTGTACCAGAGCAGCAGGTCTGGGACAGGTGACACGTCCATGTTCTGAACCTACACATGCAAATGAAATGTAATGTTTTCCGACACATGGCACACTTCGCACTTTATTCACACGCGCCCAATTGGCGCCTGCCGCGAGGTGGAACGCACAGTCTAATCTGTAGAATAAAAACTCCCCTACATGTCTTTCCACTTCATGTTACATTCATGCATGTATTCATATGGAATGGGCAGCGGGGTGATAGCAGCGCTGAAACGAATTGATGAAGTGGTGTAAGTTGTGTTAAATTACTTTTTCAGTCTGTTCCACTATTGACTGCCTCCCCTCCACGTCCAGCCCCATCCTGTGAGTTTTTGACATCTTTTATTCATAAATCCTTTTTTTTTTTTTTTTCTTCGCTCCAGGAAAGGCCAGAGAGAGAAAATGCAAATGCTTGTGCTTTTGCCTGTGTTTTGACAAAAGGGTAGGAGCAGTCAGGAGATAGCAAGACAGATGCAAAAACAAACATGACATGTTTTTATGTTGAAAAAGTGAAGGAATTATCAATCCCATGTGCATTTCCCCAGATGTGAGGCTGAAGTGAGATAATGCGTCCTATAGTCCTTCAGTACTGTCAAGTGAAAATTGTATGAAGAATAAACAAAAATGTCAGTAATCATATGACCTGTGTCCTGTGGTGTTTGATCAATCTAACACTTGTCAATCATCACTAATCTAGCAAATATACCACATCTGGTATTTATATAGTTTTACCATATTTATACACTTGCCATTCCAGCTTCTTAAATGTGAAGATTTGCTGTTTTTCTCTATTTTAAATGATTGTAAATTGAATTTTGTGTGAGTGTTGGTCACAAAAAAACAAGCAGAAGAAGTCAACTTGTGATGGGCTTTGACTATTAGATATTTATTTTAATACTACACATATGCATATGAAGAGCCTGTATATATACCATTGTAGAGATTCATAGATAATGATATTCATCACTAGTTGCAGCCATAAGGGCATTTTTCCATCTGTAGACCAACAGCAAGACTGCAAACATCCCTAATTCTCTGAGGAGGGTAATATTTGATTAAAAGTTATCAGTGGACATCATTACACTCCCATTTACATCTGAAAACCTAATGTTATTGCATTAGTGAATCTCATGGAAACTGGCCCTTACAGAAGTGAAACAAAGTCAGCCATTAAATCTATGATTGGAGTTATAATTAGGGTTTTGTTTTAGGGAAAGGGAATGTAAGTGAGCACATTAAATGGCTTAATGTAGCCTGACCACGGGGCATATTCAATTAGACCAGCAACTCAACACAGCCCAACATTATTATTACTACAAGAGCGTCATTCACAGTATTATATTATAACATGAGTCTTTTTGACACTATTTTGTCGATGCAGCAGTTCCTCTTAAAGAACGTGTCTCTGCATTGCGTCACACAGATTCCTCTACAGTACGTTACTATGTTTTACGATTCATTCATCATCAAGGTGGAATCAAAAAAAGTAGATTTAAGCTTCAGCACTTCTTGTTCACCTGTAACACATCTTTTGAACGCAGACTAGGCTTGGAGCATTTATTGATTTATCATTTGCTTAATGGGAAACAATGACCATCACAAAGTTTCAGGAGCTCTTAAGGATTTTATAATGATATAAAACAGAGAAAAGCAGCTAATCCTCACATTTGAGAAGCTGGATCCAGAGAATGTTTGCCATTATTTTTTTCTTAATCGATGTTTATTAACTGACTAAAATCACTCTTCATGTGATGACATTTAAAATATTTCTGGATTTCTGAATATCAAGCGTTGACTAGATTAAAGTTTCCTCCGGGTCGCAACGTCACGATCGAACAAATAAAAACCCAACAGCCTCTTCAAGTGCACACATGAATCTCTTCAACATGGTAATCCATCCTGCTGCCAGGGTTTGGCCCCTGGAGAGTTCATCTATCACTTGTTTCTACAAACACTGTAACATAACGGTTTGTGTCAGGTCTCTGGAGCAGTGCACTCCTGTGATGAATTGAAGTCCATTTCTAAAATGCTGTACACTCTCTTGGGGGTGGGGGTGGGGAGTCATTGCCTGTAGTTCATAATTCAATACCTTCATGACATGAATCATTACGTGTTATCAACCTTGAACATAAGCTGTACACTGCCCTTCAGAAAAGGACAAGAAGCCTTTCGTTTGCTGCTTTCATTGATGTGAAGACGTTGTGTTTTTATTTTTAATTCCCAAACGGCAGATTCATCCCTGAAGACGCCTTCGCCATCTGCTGAACTAAAACTATAATCAATTATCATTTTATTCATCTACATTAAATATTGAGATTAACATGGCCTACCTGTTGAATGAAAATCTGAATATTAATGTAAATGCAGTTGCAAAGGGCAACAGCATATACATATGAGGCATTACTCTTTACTTTTATCATGTTTGAACACTTTTAAATTGTGCAATGGATAAACAAACACTAAGCAATAGGCTGCAATAATTAGCATTTGCAATTGATGGTGAACATAAATCAGTTTTCACAATGTGCTCATCAGTGGCCTATTAAGAAAAAAAACAATCATCACATTCGCCATCTGATTAAAACTAATCAAAAACAATTATCATGATCCATTATGGAAATTGTAAGTCACTCCGCCTGTGAAATGAGCTGTTGGATGAAGGGAAAGAGGAAGAAGAGTCTTACCTTGTTCAGAGCGCTCATCTCACCTCTCTGCACCGAGTTTAAAAAAAAAAAAAAAAGCAGAAGAAGAAGAGGGGGAAAAAAATGTGCTAATTTTCTCTGATTATTATTCGTGCCTTGTTCAGTCCGCCACACAGAGCACGGAGAGGAAAGTCAAGCGCTCCCTCCACTTCTGCCATCCTCCTCCTCCTGCCTCCTCTGGCGAGAGTTGAAGTCACAGTGGACCACCCCACCTGATCCTGCCAGGCCCCGCCCCCTCTGCCCGAGCGGCTCGTACCTTTCAATTGCCGTCTGTGCACGTGCACTGCTCATTTACTCACTATGTGTGATCCGGTATCCTCGGAGCCAAATGACCAGGCTGTTACAGTTTATTATTAAGGAACAATAACTGAGGCAAACTGATATAATTCTACATGTTTATTATAAATAACAACAAGCATAGAAAATGATGAATGATTATAGAAGCCCACAAAGACATAGGTTTGGTTTTAATCTCTCGAATCAAACTCAAGAAATCAACCTTCATTTGTATAGCACCTTTCATACAGGTTAGTGCAGTTCAAGAGCTTCACAGATGACTGATGAAAAGAAAAAGCACAAATCAAAAAGGAGAGCTGATGATGAGATTTCAGAAAGCTATAATAACATTAGTAATAACCATAAAAAAATGAACATGAATAAAAATAACAGATAAAATAGAATAAAATACAATTTACAACATAGATAAAATATAGATATTAACACTTCCAGCTGCTCTTAGACTGTTCTAACGGCTCAGAGCATATAAGATAAAAACTTATATTACATTACATACTACATTTCTAGGGAAATTTTATTGTCAGGTGGCTAAAATAATATGCACACGGCCTCTCTCTCTCTTTCCTCATTCCTATGCACACATATGCATATGAAGAGCCTGTAGAAAGTTTATTAGAGTTGACATTGCCTGAAAATAGCCATGTCGGGGGTGTATTTTAAATAGATATTTTATTTTTTAGATTTATTTATTTATTTATTTTTTTAATTAATAGAAATCTTAGTGTGATAGATTTCCAAGAAATGTTACATGAAATTAAAAGTATGACACCCTGTAGTTGGTGTGCTCCCCTGTTTGAATGAACTATCTGCTGTGAGACACACAAACCTGGCAACTCATAGTTTCTGCATAGATCTTCCCTGTAGCACAGAGGGGAGTCAAAATTATGTTAAAATAAAACAACCTAAAGGTACAACAATGCAGTTTATTACTATAACATCTAAGCACCTTATAACAGAGCCCCGATCTTTTTATTTCAGTATTTTAAAGGACAAGTCCTGTGATATAATATTTTTCATCTTGTCAGAAAATCTAAAAGCAGCTACAAATTGATTGGACTAATTTGTGTTTATTTATCTTATTCTTCTGTGCCATGGAGCGACATTGTTGTCCACAAACTATTACAGCTGTTCTTGATCTATAGGCTACACACTGGAAGTGGGTCTGTTAACTAAACATCCAAAACCATGACCCCACATGATTCAGATTGCTTGGACTTTTTGTGGAAAACTCTGGCACTGGCATTCACTATCATTCACTCAACTCAACACAGTGATCACACAATTCCCCAGGTGGAAACACAAAGATCAAAACAGAACTTGGGGATGGATAGAAAAAAGGGCCATAGGTCAGCTCTCTTGTTTTGGAACAATGGATCCTCAAAGACATGAAGGCAGAGGATGAGGACACAGGACAGGGGGTGGTGGAAGAGGAAGAGGAAGAGGTAGAGGAAAGGAAAGGAGAACAATACTGTAAGTTTCTGATGAGATCTGTGCAACTCTAGTCGACCATGTTCTTGCTGATGAGAAATCAGTGAAGGAAGCTGAGCTGAATCACAGTACCATCTGTGATCCAGACTTGCAGGGAGGAAAATAGGTCATTTACATATTGTTACAGCACATACACTATATGTACTGTACAGCTTGCTCCATTGTGCTGTATGCTGTGTAAAAAGCATTGTATTACACAGTTACTGTGTAACTGTGTAATGGATGGTTGACTGTAATCCCATCAGCACTTCTATTTCTGTGGAACTAAGAGACAACCACCTAATGGAAGCAGAAGGCGGCTATTTTCAGAGGAGCAAGAGATGGAAATCAACAATATGGTTGTAGCCAACAATATCAGTTGCTTGTGTGAGATACAAAGGAAAGGAAGATAACTGGCCACTGGGTCAGTGAGGAGGAAATGTGACCATATGTGCCCCCATCAGCCACCCAGGGGATCCTCCACTTCCACGCCACCCTAGGTCCGTACAGGGGGCGGTGGCTGAACCCTGAATTGCCCCTGATGGCTGTCCCATGCCTGTGTTGTATTTGTGTATGTATGTGTGTGAACGAGTGAATGTGGCATGTATTGTAAATCACATTGAGCGACCTCTAAGACTGGAAAAGCGCTACATAAGTGCAGTCCATTTGCCATTTACAACACCGTGTATCTGCTGTCTTTCCTCGATGGCCTGTGAGATCACATACACCGACTAGACCAGAGGGAGCCGGCACAACCGCAGATGACATATTACATTGTCGTTTGGGACAATATCAGTTTCCACCGGGCTGATCTAGATTCAGCACCATCTTTCTACCTGCATATTCTCCCCTCCCAAGCCCCGAGCAGGAATTGGGTTTTTTATTTCAGGCATTGCGATGGAAGGTTTATGACTACATCCGTGTTCACTTCCTCCAGGCAGTGGAGGAGGCTTGTTTAGAAATTACAGTTGAGGCTCGTCAGGGGAGGGGGATAAGGCATAGAAGGGGGTTTCTTCCCCGCTGCCTGGCGAGGGCAGATTGCCTGTGATGTTGATGCGAATCTCTAGCCTGACCCAGACTGGAAACAGGATGTTGAGGCAGAATAAATGTGATTTCTTTCCTGGTGGTACTGTTCTTTTTTTTTTTTTTATCATTCACTGTATTCTGTGCTCAGTTCCTGCTTATTTTACTACACTACATTGAGGAATGTGTATTTGTGTGTGTACTTTATGTTGTGTTCATCATATGAAGAGGTTGTTCTTTATAATCACCATTATTCATTCAGTAACACAGCAGTGTCTAATGGCTATTTTATGCTTTGTGTGTATTCGAGGGATTTTGTGTGATGCCTGAGGGCAAAGTTTGGTTTAGATGACAGATTGGTTTTGAGGGGAGAGTTTGGTTTCAAGCTTCTGAAGATGAGTGTGCAGTTCTGCATTTATGTTTACAGTTTTAGGAAATAGAGCATCATTTCAAGAAATGTGTCTTGGCAATTAAAAAAAAAACTTCAGAGAGCCACAGGGTTGCACTGGGTGACATGCTCCTTCATTTCCATAAACACATGCACTGTTTGAGTTAAAAACATGCACGTGTTGTCCTGCATGCTGCTGGAAGTACTCACTAAATGTGTATTACTCTGTGGCTGAAACAAATAAATATTTTCAGTACCACTTTGCAATAAGACTACCCTTATAAATGATTTATAAATGATTTATCACCATTTTATTTATTAGCCTGTTAACACATCATGTATAAGCTGTTATAACACATTAAATACAAAGGCCTTGCCAAATAGTGAGTCGACGATTTTCTGTTCTGCTAAGTCTCATATCTCATTAGTTACTGAGCTTTTTTTGTTTTCTCCATCATCCTTGTACCTGTCTGCTTCATCACGTTTGTTAAGTTTCTAGCAATTAACCACCGTCATTTATTAATAAGTTACTATTTTATATAATGTGTTAAAAGGGATCCTTATTGCCAGTTATAAATAACCAGTAACTCAGCCTGAATTAATGCATGAAAACTGTTATAACTGACCATTTATGATTTATATAGTTTTAACAATCAAATGAATAACCTAATTATAAACCATTTATAAATCCTTTATAAGGGTAGGCTTATTGTAAAATGGCACCACTATTTTCCTTATTGTGGTTTGCCAAAAACTACATTGTCCCGCTGTTTAAGGAAATTATTTAGTTGTTTTTCAAAGTTGCACTATAGGTTTGTGACACAGTTTTAAAGAATCATATCACAGTTCAGCAGTAAATAATGGGCGCGTGCCACAGACAGGACAGGGGAGTCAGAAAGCATTGAAAGACAAATTATCACTTTGTGAGTTGGTGATATTTATTATTAATATTAAATTACATTGATTACATTTTGAAGAAACCACAGATCTTTTCTCCAGCTGATTTTTTTAAAAGTGGTTTCTCTACAAACACCTCAACTGACCCATGTTCAAGTCTTTCTGACAAGCACCTCTTGTGGCCACACAAGCCACACAGGCAGCAGCCATGTGACGCCGTTATAGTGCTGTGAAACCTGCAAGGGATGAAGGCAGGTCACAGCGGGTCAAGCATCTGACTCTAAATGTGTTTCCACACATCAATTTGTGCATGAAAAAAAAAAAAACTGGAGTGTAACCACCAGAGATTCATCAAAAAGTCAACATATTGCAAACACATTTTATGCTTGGCTGAGGTGGAAAAGTTGGTGTATCGATAAAAGCAAAATGTGACAAAGTGCATTGGAAACAGACTTAGCAAACAAATCATGACGCACACGAATCATGTGACCTAAACATCCACTGAAGTTTCTGCTTCACTGGAGAGATGAGACACAGCAGCAGATGAAAACACAGTCACAGGAGACAGTAACCTTTCCCCATTTCATACTTGATGATACGAACATTTATGCCATATCCCCATCATATTTTCTATGTAGCTTTAGTTTGTTTGAGGTCTTACTGGCATTCTTTTAATTGCATCATACTGTTGCATCCTCTTCTTCTGCATTGATTTAATGGTACCTAACAGGACCACCAGCTGTTTATCCCCAGCTCCTTAAATTCACACAAGAGAAGTGGATGGAAAAGCGCATTCATTTGCATTTTGTTTTGTCGATTTTCTCAAAACTAAAAAAAGAATAGTCTTTTCTTATAACCATGACCACAGTCTTTTCTAACCTTAACAAAGTAGTTAAAGTTAAAGCTAACCAGAAGTGTTACCACGGTGGTTTTCGAGCAGACAAAAACTCATGTGGGAGGTTTTGGAAGGCAATTATAAATTTTGAAAAACTTAGAATAAAAATACATTAAAAACTAATTTCCATAAATTTCCACTTTGCATTGTATATATTGACAAGTCCCTAAAGGATCAATCATAATGTTTCTGATGACCGCTGACTTCTATTAGCGTCGCCATCGGCCCAAAATGTTATTTTGGTGAACGAGGAATAACCGAAACTAATTGACAGGATGCCACTGAATTAGTAAGAGATTCACGCTATGAAACTGCAGTGAGCTCTCCTATTAGCACCAGCATCAGGCCAAATCTCTGCACACAGGATAGTTCAAAATTTAATGGTCTGATTGTAATGAAAGAACACATTCATCATCCCGAAGCCATAAACTCTCTTGACTTTGATACGCTCATGACTATTCCTCTCATGCAACCCTCAAGACTGATTTAACAAAACTGGTGGAAAAGTTGTTACTGTGCTGTCTCTGTGGACCGATCTCACATTTTCTAAATACTGTAGGAAGCGCATTATTGTCTAAAAATATCATTGTATGCTGTAGAATTAAGATTTCCACTCACTGCAACTAAGAGAGCCAAATCAAATGACAGAGGTGTCCACGTAGTTCTTTGGCTGATGCTGCTGTCTGGGACAGTGTCTTGGAGGACTTCTGGAGGACTAGGACCGCTCCAGGGGCTGAAGGCACCTGTCTTTTAATTTGCAGATGGAGGATCCCAGATATACTTAGGTAGAACCTGAAAGGGGTCGGGAGGGGTCAGGTACATCAATAATACCTCAAAGATGACAAATGGGCTATTTCTTCTCTCAGGTTATTGTTTCAGGCTGTGTTATTTATGGGTACTGCGACCGCTCAATGACCTGACCACAGGTAACACGGATCCCACTGAGGACCCGGGCAGCAGTGCTCACTTTGTTATTTTTTCCCCCCTGCTTCTGTCTCGAATGCCAGGGCGATGCATTCATATTCAAATAACAGACTTGCCTCATAGGTCTGCTGCCGCTGGCTGTATCGATCCAGCGTATGGATCTCTCCGGACTAAGGCTTTATATTACAACTTTCAGTGTTTGGTTAGAGCCACCTTGAATTCTTGTCCCCATCTCCATCACAAAAAAGGTGTTGTGTTATGATGAATCAGTGGAATTTACATTGATAGAGCAAAACAGGAAAAGTGGGAATAGTTTAGGTCTAAAACCTGTTACATCTTTAGTAATTTATTAGTTTATTCATCTCAGATCAATTTGACACACAGTGTGGTGTAACGAGTCCTGAGCTCACCAACATTATTATTTAGCTACATTATGTTGAGAGTGTCGGCCTTAGTAGGTAAATTGATGTTTATCCCCGACTTTGAGCACCGTGAATAGAAACTAACAAGCAGTTAGATTCGTCTCATGGATAGTAAACAGGTCCCACTGCCCCAGGATGTGGTGGGGAACACAAGAATTTGAGGATGAATATTTGGTGATGCACCTGGTATGTTAATGTACTTTGCATGAGCATAGAGCTAGATCATGTTTGTGTGAATTCTTACTGAGTACATGCTGTAAGAGCTGTAGTATGAATGAGGCTCTGCGACGGCTCAGAGATTGTAGGATAGTAATGTCAGTCTGTTGGTCAGCCACTTGGGTCCAGACTGAAATATCTCAACATCTACATAACGGATTTGCACAGAATTCTGTCAAGCCATTTATGATTCCCAGGTGATGTAACGTCATGACTTTGGAGTCGACTCTCACTTTATTTTGTGTTAGGTCCTAATTCTTAATTAAAAAAAGTTAGCACCCCACGTCGAATGGCGCAGTGGGTTGAGCAGGTGCCCCATGTGTAGAGTCTAGAGTCCTCGCTGCAGGCGGCCCCGGTTCGAATCCCGCATCGGACGGCCCTTTAATGCATGTTATTCCCCCCTCTCTCTGGCTCCCCATTTCCTGTCTCTCTCTACTGTGCTATCATAAAGGCATAAAAAGCCCCAAAAATCTACTTTAAAAAAAAAAGAAAGAAAAGTTAGCACCCTAAAATGCTTGGCTAAGACGGTAAATATTGTACACGCATGTTAGCATTGTGACCAAGTTAGCGCACTGGTGTTAGCAGTTGACTCAAAGCACTGCTGCTTCATTACAGCCTCACGGAGCTGCTAGCATGGCTGCTCGCTTGCTCAGAATAAGAAAATTAGTTCAGCTTAAACGTTGAAGAAAAAGGATGCGTGTTTGTATACAGTGTGAAAGATGAAGTTAAGTGTGTGAATATACAGTATAACTCCACAAGAATGAACATCCAAAATCATACTGTGATCATAGTGTTATTTTGAAACTAATAAATGTCCACACCTTAAATATGTTAAACATTAATTGTATTTTGTAAAATATAATTTGAAAATATAGTTAGCTGACCGTTCAACAACCATAACTACTTGTTTATTATTGTAACTATGACAACCAATGTCCTCTAATTGCTTATTTGAACTCAAACCAAAAATAATCTAATAAACCTAACCAAGTTGTTTTTGTGCCTCCCCCTGACCAAACAATGACTGCCCCATAAACTTAACCAATAATAATCGTAATGATGAAGGTCTGATATGCCTGTCGCCGTAGGAACGTTACACAAGACACTCCCGTGGGTTAGGGTTAGAATCTAGATACAAACAACCTATATGGTGTGTCACGTCACTGATATAAATGAGGTGGACACAATATTAGAAACACCTCAGTTCAACAGCACCACAAGCTAAAGCCTCAAAAATGAAAATGTTGAATCAAAACCTCTTTAATGAAAACTGAACTTTAAAACCATCATTAAGGGAGGATTTACTGAAGGGCCGGTCTGTTAGACTGCATTACTTATAGACAGATGCATCTAGAACCTGGCAATTAAGTGTTCTGTGTGTTTTGTATATACGTCACATGACTAATTAGTGGTATCTGATAAAGGCAGGATAGCTTAAAATGTTTGGAGAAGAACTCATGGCATATTGGAGAGGAATTCAATTTAATAGACTTGGCCAGCAAACACAGGGTTCTCTCACAAACACTTTATTCAAGCCTCTGAAGTAAACCAAAAAAAATGGAATATCTGCTGAAGAAATTCTGACAGACGACATGACAAGTGCCACTGAACGTGAAAAACACATACTTAGTCTGAGGACAAATCTTCATCTTCAAGGTGTGTGTCAAGTCGCTCTGAGTGAAGATATAAGAGGCCTAAACACTGAGAAGCCAGAGGCGTTTGCCTTTTTTTTTGGGGGGGGGGGGATGTTCGTCTCAAATAATCTCTCTGAACTCGGCTGCTCATTTGCATGGGTCATGGAGCTCCATCAGATGTAGACTATGAGGAGTTGTGTTGAAAAAACCCAGTGTTCCTGTCCTGAAACTGACAGTTTGACAGTTTGCCTCAAAGTTTAGAGAATGACTCATGTACTCAAACTGCACTTCAGACTTCAATGAGAGTTTTTCAACAAGTTTTTCTTCTTCTCTTCTCCTACTCTCCCTTTCCCCGATCTGAGCAATTGTCAAAGATAACTAAGCCTCATAACGTATGATTTGCTGCTTGCAAAAGGAAACTCTGATGTGTATGTAATAATGGAAGACTTTGACTCTGTTGCTCTGAAACTGACCTAAAACAATCTGAGTCTCTGGTCAATCATTTAACTAATGAGCAGGTGTGTCTTCTTTGAGTTACTCAGCTCCTGTCTGAAATTTTCTTATTTTGTTCTTGGACTTTTGGATCCCTGATTTATATATGTATATATATCATGAATAAAGTCTTTCACTTTAAAGGTCAGCTTGCTTGCCCTGGGCAGACAGGCGTCTCGGAGAACCATTACTGCACCTTAGCGCTCACAGCTTCCGCTCATAACTGATGTTCTCTCACATTCGCCGACTTCAGACATTAAACTGATTACATTTAGGGAAAAACCCACTCTCTCCTTTCATTGCCAGGGGAATGCAAAGACGCGCGGCTCCAGCCTCCGCTTGGCAGAGGGAAATACATTTGGTTGTTATCAGCTTCAGTTGGTTAAATGCGTAAATTATTCATAGGGAGGTAAAGGCTTGCCCTCATGAGATTAGTACGCCTAATTGTTCATCCAGTTTGCTGCTTGAATGCAGGAGGGAGGCTGGCTGAACACCAGCATCCTGGATGATTTCTTTAATGAGAAAACGAGACATGACATTCAGAAACTATTTACGGAACTCTTTAAACTTTTAATATACTGTACACTGAGCAATAATGGCTGCTTCCAACTTTGTGGGTTGGTAAAATTAAAAGGAAATTAGACATCAGGTTGAGAGAAGGAGGCAGTTGTTTACCCTGACTTTAGTTTTACTGTAAAACGCAGAATCTAGAGGATGTTCACGCTCGTAAACATTTTTATTGACATTCATAATATAAACCTCTCAGCCCAGAAGGCATTTTATAGTCATTGTATCTCTTTAATTCTAATGAAGATCTCCTGCATATTCAATCAGTGTTTGATGCACTTGCATAAAATGTCTTAATGTCTTAATGATGTCCTCCAGATCTTATTCCTTTATCCTGTCTTTATTCTGTCTTGTTGTGCTATGTGTTGCTTTTCAGGCTCCAGCAGATGCACTGAGATTCTGTTTGTTGCCTTCTCAGTGCATTTCCATACAAATGTCCCCTGGTGCACGAAACATTACACAATTTCTTTCTGTCACAACATATCACAGACCTTCAGCTGCATTCATTTAGGTCTACAGATGAACCATTACTTATTGCTCTTTATTTGACGTTTCATTGTAATCATATATAAACATGAAATTGGCATCCTGGCTGAAACCGACAGCACGCACATACATACGGAGCTCTTGGTTGACTGCTTGGAGGCTCATTTGTTTGTGTTTTTGCTTTTTTCTGTGATTCAGTCTTGAACAGCTCAGTGTGCAAGGCTGTGAAAAAGGGGGAGTGATACTGCAGTTACACTATGTCTGTGCTCGGGGTGTATACATATATTTGTTTGCCACGCTCAACTCAAAAACTTTGCTGAATTTTATCCTATTTATATTCTGCCTTGGTGCCAATCAAGGACTTTGCCTATGAGAAGAAGACATAACAGCATCCAAGTGTTTTTGTTACAGCTATATGAATTAATGAATCATTGAATAAATATTAAATAAATCCTTATTAATCAATAATGACATTTAAGTATTGAATCATTCACCAAACCAGTCAAAGCATTGAATTTATCTCTCTGCTTTTTAGCCTCTTTTAGCTCGTTCTTTTATTTTTTTTATGGCAAACAAAGTTAGCAACCAGCTGCTAAAGAAAGAGGAACATGTAGCAGTTAAAGAGCCAGATGTTTTCTCAGGGGAAAAAAAGTGATGATAATATGTCAGGGCTGTGTGTCTGTCACCTTATTTTGAAATTCTTCTGCCCCCTAGTGGCCAAAACTCAACTAATGTAACTTTAAAGTCTCATGTGGTGCAGATTTATATATGATAATCTGCAGTTGTCTCAACTGTAAATAATCTCATTCAAACATCATACACCTGTTACAGTGTCTCTAACAGGCAGGCATTAGCATTTTCCCAGCATGCCCAGCTGCCTGTGTGACAGCAGGTCAGGACACTAAAGCAGAAGATTGAGCTGCGATAGCTGAGCAAGGAAAGTGAGACGCATTTCTGGGCAGCCTTCCTCGACCACACAGTTCATTTTCAAAGCGGGGCCGATGGTGCACTTACATCCATCAAATGTGTGACATGCTGTTTTCCCTCCCTGTGTGGACACAGCAAGGTAGGCGTTTCAAAGAAATGATGTCAATGTTAATTTAATTTTCTGCGCTGGCTGGGGCTCTGCAGAGGATGCTGGAGGATGCCTGTGATACTAGGGGCTTGTTTGGGAAAAAAGATATGGTGGGTCCAATTAATCATGGAGTGCACTTAGAGATGGGCAAATGGAATTTGAAATGAGCACTTTTGTTTCATTAACTTATAAAGCCTCTGGGGTTGACAGAAAACTAGGATGGATACATCAACAGTCAAGGCAAGAAAAGGAAAAAACTCAAATGGAAATGAAATGGAAAAACAGCCCGTGGCATGCAATTAATGACAGGGACTTAACGAAGACAACTCCGGAAGTGTCCTATTGATTTGCTACAAATGCTGGGGCTGCTACATTCATCCAAGTAAGCAAACGACTGACTTGTTCTTTAAATTTGTACATGTCAACTTTGGACCATCAAATAAATCTGCTTGTCCAGAGCAGATATTGTTCACTTTATGTTAGAAGTTTAGATTTCTAGCAACATTTGTTTAAGGACCTAAGGTTTCGTATTTGACTGACAAAAGGGGATTCTTACTTTTTTATTTTTCTGTGAATACATTCACATAATTCATATAAATAGTCACCACACTACAGTATCCGTGCATTCACTCAAAACTGAAAACAATGTCTAAATCAACAATAATGTCATTATGTTCACTTTTCGCTGAAATTGTTTTAGAGAGGTTTCATCTATAGTCATTTGGAGGGTTTGAATATTATTGTGTTGTACTGGGAGGGGTCTCCAGTGGCAGTTCTTTCTCCCAGAAATGATGAACTCATTTGCCAACAGCAAATAAATTTTGAAGGAAACATAACTGAAACTGAATTACATAGACAGCATGTTTGTTTTCTGCTAAAATATCCGCTCTTGCAACATCCATTTGTGGTGACGACTGCCCCAGTTAATAAAATAAATCCAGCCCATACTTGGGCCACATGCTTGTTTTCTTCGGGCCCGGCATCCGCCGTGTTCCATGGTCCAAATCTGGCCCATATACAGGATGATAGTAAGATGCTACTTCCACATCTGGACCAATTCTGGTGCACGCACAGAAAATCTTTCAGCTGTCAGTCAGTATGAGAGGAAGAGCCAGACTCTGATGTGGTAGTATATGGGCCAGACTCGGGCCAAGGACCCAGGCATACGTTCGGCCAAAACTTTCATTTTGCAGTCTAACTTTTTAGCGGTCATGTTTACACACTCACAAGGAAAGATTGTGGTCTAAAATGTTGCCTCTGAACATAATCCACCCAGGGATTACGTTGTCACCACAAGGTAATTGGGAAAACAGCTTAACACTTGATGAACGTAATTTCTAGGCGACAGGGTTGCTAATTACAAGGTTGGTGTGGCCACTTGAGACATATTGTGGGAACTGTTCCCTGGTGATACCTGGAGCAGTTAAATTGTAATTGAATGGCCTTGAGGTGTGTTGATGCGTGGAGCCAGTCCATGCTTTTCTCCTCCAACAGAGTTTACCGAGGCACTGGCACAAATTTAGGCCAAAATGTGAGTCTTCTGCTACAGTGACTCTTTTAATGGTCAGCTGTGTGAAAACTCTCGACCGTAAGTGCTCACAAAGTATTTTGACTAAACTAGCCTTGCTTGTTTTAATCGTTAAATTTAATTTAATTTACTGTGATTTCTCTGAATTTTTATGAAAAAGAAAGCTGTTGGGGCGCCGCAGTGGCTCACCTGGTAGGGTGCATACCATGAGGGCTCAGTCCTTACAGCAGCAGCCCAGTTCCAGTCCGGCCCAAGAGTGTGTGTCATCCCCTCTCTCTCACTCCCCAACTTTCCTGTCTCTCTCACTGTAGCTATAATGAAGGAAAAATGCCTGAGAAAAGAAAAGAAAAGAAAGATGAGAGAGAAAGAGAAATGTTTATGGTGAGCCAATATAACCAGTACTGCTTGTAGAGAGACACAATATTAATTCTTTCTTGTTGTTTCTCCATGGAGGGGAAAAGAAGAGAAGGCCAGGCTTAGTTTCTCTTCACTGCATGCCGGGTTGCAAGAATTATTAATCATGTTCACCATAATCACCAGGGCTTTTGTTGATTTGGGGTTTAAACTTAAATCTTGCAGTGTGATACTATGTTGAGCCAGATGGCATGGTGCAACAAGGCCTCTTTAGTTTACTATATCGTTCCCATTTCAACAATAGTTTCTGCATTTCGTGATAATGAGACAAAATGCCTTTGTAGAAAATGTGCAGAACAAAACCACCCAACACAACAGTTGATACATTATGGGTCTGCCAAGGTGAACAGGATGTCCTGCCAGGTCTGCCACAGCAGGCGAGGCAGTGTGTACATCTCAGGAGTTTTTTTTTTTTTTCTTTATGGCTGCTGGGGCAGCAGCAGGAGGTAACATTTTGTGAAAATAAAGAATAGGATGGTGCAGGCCGTGTAATATTTTCCATGGTAGCAGGAGCGACTTGGCATCGATTCTGGTATTAATTTTCAGCAGCAACTTTTCAGCACTTTCTGATGACCAGAGACTGAAACAGGGGTTTGTGTTATTAAAGTGCCACGAGCTCTTTGATAGATGGTTCACTGCATGTGCACTGTGTGCCTCAAGACTTTTTGTTCATTTGATCATATCTGTTTTATTAAATATATCAGTCTGGCCATTAAATAATAGAGAAAGTTTGGGACTGTCAGAGATTGTTTTTTAGTACCGGCTGCACAGTTGACCAGAGGAGTCTGGAAAAGTCTGGGAGACCACAAGTACTGAGAAAAGTGTTTTCCTGAGGTTCTCCGAGCAGTGGTGAGGAGTTGCTTGAATTTTCATCTCCTGCTAAACTTTAATACTGTAGATTAGCCTCAGCTGTGTTCTCTTATTTATAGTATACAAATAGCATTGAGTTCATATTTGAGCACAGTAAGTTCTCAGTGAAGGTCCCTGGTTGCGTGACATCAGTAGAAAAATTTTGTTGACTCCAGGCTCAGACTGTTTCGATCTTAATACTGCCAGAGGCTTCCCATATGATGTGGCTGTGGTTGTGAGGGGGGTTATTCAGACTTGTGCATATGAATAAAAGATGGTCACTCTCATTAAAATTGCACTGAAATCATGATCTGCGTTGTGATTTACTGTGTTTTGCATTATCATGAAGAAGAATGTGACATACCATTATTTCAAAAGCATGTTATATTATATGTTATGTTATATATATGATTATTAATAAAAGATTATTAATAAAAGATGCCTGTGTATTGTTTTAGCCATGTTCACAGTATGGCTCTATATGCAATCCTCACATTCAGGTAAGTTTTGAATTTCAGTGTTATAGTCATTTATCATTTGTAATAAATAGTGCTTTATCTTTTGGACTATATCTTTCTGTGAAGAGTCAGACTTTTTCGCTCTGCCACCGTAGTTGTTATCAATAGGACAAGAAATAACCACTACACAACCAGTAGATATATTGTTATAAACTCTTGTTACAGAGGTTCATGGTCCCCCGAGGATGAATCACTCTGGCTACAGTGATTGTCTGACTCTTCCTCTGCTCCACCAGCAGTGTCGACTCCTGGCTGGATTGTCACAAAATTTGATACACACACATTCATGACCCCCTTCAGGATGAATCATAATAACCCAGGTGATCTGTTAACTTTTACTCCAGCGCCATCATCAATTCAAAACTTCAATTTGTCCAATACTTTGGTTTATTGCTCATAGTCTATGGTGTGGCTGAACCTGTGGAGAGCCCCAGACAGCTGCTAGCATGTGTATGCACTTTTTGTTATATTTAGACTGAATAGAAAATGACCTAAATATATATTAGCATAAGTACACAACTGATTACTGGAGCTAAGTTGCTGCAGCTTCACGGCTTGTCTCCAAGATAATTTATAATTGTATCGAGATTTCCTGACCTGTGTCAACTCTCTTCCTTTTCCTATCTGCTTCTGACTCTTACTGAAAGAAGAAATACTGCCCGGAGGAAGGTGGCTGATGCCATTGGTAGTCTGCACAGGCTGTTAAGATTATCTTAGCAATGAAGCAATCATTAGTGATGTGATTTGATTGGAACATACTGGATTTCTCCATATCAGTTTGATAATTGTTTGCAGCATAGTAGCTGCGTCTAACAGAGCTGATTGACTCTTTGTTGATACATGTAGTTTAAACTCAAACAAGCAGACAATTTGAAGTTAGTTTTAACACCTCAGTCTTCATATGCAGCAGATAATAATGACAAACAGTGATTAACTACCTGGTGCATTCAGATCAGGAAAGGAAGTAGCTTAGATTAGATAATGGTGTTCCTATACAGACAGAAATTTAAACAGTTTCTTGGCTGCAGTGGCCTATATTCTTTTTCTATTACAGACTTAAAAAGAGAGAGTTCGGAGTTGACACCATACAAAGAATATAAATCTGGTGGAAATATTCAATAAATATATTTCTGTAGAATCCCTGTTCTCAGCAACTTCTCAACAAAAACTTGAGTCATGGTCTCAACTTTCAAAAATCCATATCAGTTCTACAATAATTGTGTCAGTGGCTGTCATGACTGGTAATCCACAGCAGACAGACTGGAATAGGATTGCAAAGAGGAGTATGAGAGACATAGTAGATTTGAAAGTAAAAGTATTGGCGTGAAGCGACATATAAAGCAGAGTGTAATGGAAACTTAACAAAAAGAAGAATAGCATTGGAAAAACCCAAGAATTATGTGTTTTTTGAAAGCTGTCTGCCAGAAGTTTTAAATGGAGGATCGCATTCAGTTAGCGTACTTTTATTTCTCTTAAATTCCTGCACATCACACGGGCTTACATAAACCTTAATGACAAAAACGCACAGCAAGCTAAAATGTAACATTAATAGTTTATAAGTAAGCACACGTTCAGGAAAAGCTGTCAAAGACCAAGAGGAAGAATTGAGTATGGAGAAGAAAAGGAAACATTTTTGGACATGAAACAGACAGTCATGTGTTGCAATGAACTCCAACAGGCTTTTTTCTGTGCTATTCTTACAGAATTAATACTTTAAGTATTACCATTTTATTCTAATTTATATATATATATATATATATAATGTATTTGAATATATTTCACTCCATTATCAGCTGTTTATTTTACACCTGATGAAATGACTAAAGAGACTCAAACTGACAACAGCAGATACATAAAACAACCAACGTACTAGGATGTTAAATTACTTCTTGCAGAGTAATGTTTCATTAACAATAATAATTCAGTATAATATGCAATACAATAATATACCAGTAATATAATACAATGAATACAAAATACATTATAAAGAAAGCAAAACTTGTGATTCTTTGATTACATTTACCTGATAAAGCTTTTATTAAGGTAAAATTTTGAATGAAGGTCTTAAACTTGTAAGAGAATATTTTCACACTATGAGATTGCTATTCTTACATAAATAAAGGATTCTTCTTCCACGGCTTACTATTACTAATCAACTTGGACGACATGGTCATGAAGCCTGTGATCAGCAGGGCAAGCAGCAGAACAATGTTAATGCGCATGCGCACTGCGGAAAAACAAGGAAGTTGACACAGATTTTCCATCAGTGTAAACATTGTAGATGTGGCAACACAGAGGAGCAGTCTACTCTGGATAACAACATTTACTGTTTTCTTTATACCTCAACTTCAGGTGAGAGAGAGAGACGAGGAGAAGAAACGAGTTGTAAATGAATGTGTTCGGGGAGGCCACTTTATATTAGCTTGCTTTTAATAGCCTAGCGCAACTATGCTAATGCTCCAGCTAATTAGGTACAATGTTTCTTAGACTTGAATTCATGTTAGACATTCACTCAGCAGTGAGCAGCTTCAGTTTGACTTGTTTACTGGTCAAAACCTCAGTTACATACCGTTATCACTACACAGATACGACTAATTTACTGTCACCAGTAATTAGCCATAGCCTAGGTAGTGATTTTAGACAACGCAGATAATTTATATTGTGCAGCTTCATGGCGACACAATAAGATAGAGTACAGTTAAAGGGACGTTAAAAAGTGTCATAGAATATACAACTTAAATAAAACTTAGAATAATATTATGCTAATGCATTATACATGCCATTGACTAAAGATACAGTAGAGAACTAAAACGTTTAAGTTCAATGTAACTGCCCTGTAAAAAAACATTTTAAGGGAATCATAAATCATAAATCCAGATTCCACCAAATATTTGTTTTTATTTCTCAATTTTTGTTGAATTAATTATATTAAATAAAAAAATTAAATTAATTAATTAAATAAATAAATGTATATTAATATTATCTTCCTTCATTATAGTCTTAAAAGGCTGTCATAAATCCGTCCCCACACTGCCAGGGTATAATTCTGGTGTAGAAATAGTAAATACCTGTATCCTATATTCATTGTTTTTAAATTGTTAAATTTAAAGTCTTTTAAACAACCCATACAATTTGTGTATAACTGTAAAAAGTAACTTGAATAAATGAGTAGAAAAATATTGAATTGCTATTGGCGCTAAACGTTCTTCCTCTCCCTTAGAAACCAGTCTAGATAAATACTAATAAATACTCCCACATTCTAAATTGCATAGTATTTTCTCAGATAATATGGGGACATCCATTTTTTGCTGCAGTAAGTGCAGTAACTGCACAACACCTATAACCTAGAGCTTTCCTCATCACAGGAGCTCGGTGGTGAATTGATGTGACAGCTGCCAGCAAAATAACAGAATGCTGAAAGCTTCTCCATTCTTTGTTCAAGCTGGAACAATAGTTTTTATTCACGGGTTTAGTCTCCCGTGGGGGGTGTGGCTCGAGTGCAAGGATGAACAGAGCTACAATATACCTACATAAAAAACTTAGGCCTTAAAGAAGATCAGCTCATATGTGTAGTCACACTTCTCTGAGTCTCTCTGGGGCAGATCTGTGTTGTAGTATTGTTCTTGTTTCTTTTCCTGTTTGTTTTGTTTAATAATGCTGACTGGCTTGTGTGGAAGAAATACAAGACATAGTAGATAGTATGAGACACAGTGGCAATCATAGCTGAAAAAGGAATGCTAGATTACTACTATTTCTTTCAACAGAAGCATCACTTGAAATTATTCTTTCCCTGCCGTGTGTGGAAAAATACCATCTGTGTTCTAACCAGATTTTGCAGAAAAATAAGTCTTTTAGAAAAGCAGACAGATCAAAAGTTCACCAAATCACTCAGACAGTGTGCAGCAAACAGCTCATTTCACTAATAAATACTTAAAACAGAGACTGTCTGTGACCTTGCCCTAGTTTCAGCAGTGAAAATGAAAGTTTTTTCAGACTTTGGCTGAAAACATTAATTTAGTGTTTACATGCGGAAGCAGAAGTGGAACAGTGGAAACGAAAAGAAGAGATGAGAATCTTCCGCTCATTAACCTCTCTGCCTGTTTAACATTTTTACTGGGGTCTGCTGTTAGAAGGTGTGCTGTAGCTTTTGAAAACTGATATTTGCTCAAAGTAGGGTTGTGTGACAGTATACACTCACAGAGCACTTTATTAGGAACACCATAATAATACTGGGTAGAGCGTCCCTTCGTTCTCAAAATAGCCTAAATTCTGCATGACATGGATTTTCCCTTGAGATCCTGCTCGTGTTGACATGAGTCATCACATCATTTCTGCAGATTTGTCAGCCGCACATTCAAGGTGTGAATCTCATGTTCTACTGGATTCAGATCTGGAGACTGGGAAGGCTGCTGAAGTTCACTGACCTCACTGTGATATTCATGAAACCAGTTTGAGATGACTTTTGCTTTGTGTTGAACATGATCAGCTACAATACTCAGACAGTCTGTGGCATTTAAACCATGACTGATTCTTTTTAAGGAGCCCAAAGTGAGTCAAGAAAACATTCCCCACACCATTACACCACCACCACCAGCCTGGACTGTTGACACAAATTCGGACCCTACCATTTGCCTCAGCACACATCCAGATTCATCAGACCTGGCAATGTTTTTCTTCAAGTGTCCAGTTTTGTTGAACCTGTTTCCACTGCATCCTCAGACTTCTGTTCTTGGCTGACAGGAGAGGAACCTGACATGGTTTTCTGCTGTTGTAGTCTGTCCTTCTCAAGGTTGGACGTGTTGTGCATTCTGAGATGCTTCTCTGTTTCACCACAATTGTAAAGAGTTGCTGTACCCTTTCTGTCAGCTCCAACCAGTCTGGCCATTGTCCTCTGACATTTCTCATGAGACATTTCTGTCCACAGAACTGTTGCTCACTGGATGAGTTTTGTTTTTCTCACCATTGTGAGTAAAAACTCTAGAGACTGTTGTGTGTGAAAATCCCAGGCGACCTGCAGTTTCAGATATGCTCAAACCAGGACTCACTGTTTATACCCCAGTAGATATAACTTTAATATCCCTGGATGTTTTGGGCCATTTGTTATAAATAAATGAGCAGCATTGTTAAAGAGAACAGCTGAGAACTGAGGTCATAAATGATTGTGGTGATCATTGATGATTACCTCTCTGCATCTCTCTTTCCAAGCAGCTCCGATGCCATAATGAAGGCAGCCAGAAGCAATATGTTGGGTGCTGGAGTGTCTAACAACAAGGTGAAGTATTCGCGTCTGGCTGCTGATGAGGATGGTTACATAGACTTACAGGTAAGAGACTTGTTCTTCTTGTTTTGGTAACTCTACCAAACCAACATAGTCTCTGATGTTGTGTCATACTGCTCTAAGGTTTCTTGAGCTGCCTGGTAATTACTGAACAATTTATTGCCACAAGTTAAATCCCAATTAATGACATCCTGGTAATTTGCCAAAGCCTTTTGTGGTTAAACCAGAGGACATATGAGTGGCTGCCCGAAAAAGAACAGCTCAGATAAAGTTTTTGTTTCTGTTTGTCATTTTGTTTTGATATAAACTGAAATCCTTCTATTTATCATACAAATGATGTATGTTCATAATCTAGAGGTAGTCCCACAGCTAAGCTTTACTATTTGCAATTATTAAACATAGTAATGCTAAAAGACCACAAAAAAAACGAAATGTCTTTCTCTGTTTTTTTCTCCAACACTTTCCAGTTCAAGAAAAGCCCACCAAAAGTCCCATACAAGGCGATTGCACTGGCAATATTCCTGTTTATGATTGGCTCCTTACTGATAATCTTCGGGGCCCTTCTTCTGGCAGGAACCATAAAGGTCGAGGTGAGTTTGGTTATAAAATCCGTTCAAATGGAAAACTACTGATTTTCAGAGTCGATATAGATGGACTGTGTTTTAAACGTGTCCACAGCGTATGAATTGAAATACAATCTCTTGTTCTGTTGCCAAAAAGGTTATTGTTAAACATGTCACTTTGTCCCATAATGGTTGGGTTCTGACAGTAAGTACCTCAGGCTTGTTCCCTGAATACACATCTCCTGAAAACCCATTTGTTACAAAAATGCCTCTGTTTAAAACATATACAGTATTTCTGTTTATGTTCTTCCGAGATGTGAAGTAGCAGAGAAGTGGTTGTTGTGTTTACGTTTTTGTCTTGTGGTCAGAGTGTGACTCCAAACACCTCTGTTTCCTCAGCTCATCTTGATGTTAAAGGAATAGTTTGACAATTTGGAAGATAATGCTTATTTGCTTTCTTGCTGAGAGTGAGATGAGAAGAAAGAGACTACTCTCATATCTGTATGCTAAAAATGAAACTACGGCTAGCTGTCTTTTAGCTTAGCTTAGCATGAAGGCAAGAAAGAGGAGGAAACAGCTAGCCTGGCTCTGTCTAAAGGTAAAATCTGCCTCCAAGAATCTCTAAAACTCCTGTTTGTTTAACCTGTATGAAGACCACAGTGTTAAAATGATACTACAGATAATAATGTAGAATTTTATAATTTTATACTGAGTTTTATACTGACACCCTGCTGATACAGTACCTGAGTTTCATCACCGACACATCATTCCATACATAAAGTTAAGGAAGTTTTTTTTCAGCAAAAAAGTATTTTCTTTTCAATATAAAATGATCAAATGTTAAATGAGCAGCCGCACAATAAATGTGCCAAAATTAAGTAGTTTAAATTTGGCAACATTTGATTTACAAAATAAGAAAAGAAGACAGTGACTCTGACTGTACACACAATGCCAGCTATTGCTACTTTACAGTTTTTTGATACTCTGTGCTACAGAAACAAATCACAGTACTTTTTTGGGTACAGACTGAAATGATACCCTGCCCTGGTTTTGACATACATCTAGAGAACCAAACAAAACCTTCCAAATTTCAACTTGAGCAGTAATTAAAACACTCCCGCTGCAGCTTATCGTGTCTTTAAATAGCTGTAATTGAACAGTTATCCTGACATTTTATTGCTGTGCTGCCAGTTTCCTACTGCACTCTTGCTTTTCCTGGCCATAATGGTTTGTTGTGTGTTTGAATATGACTAATGATTTTGATATTTTATACCTTTGAGTGCCAACTTTGGTGGCTTCCCTGCTGTGGCTTCAGCTTCTGAAATTCATGACTCCATGTGGGAGATAACAGAGCCTGCACATATTATATTTGTAATTATCAGTAGGAGGTTAATGTGAATATTTTTTTCTAGTCTTGCGGATTGTATTTGTAGAAAATTTGATCTGACATGAAGGCAGCGTCAGAGTATTTGAGCCGTCTAGTTGCCAGTTAGCCCACGCAAGTTTAAAATGGCATATCTAACATCACAAATTACACAAGGTTCAAGCTGTGGGTAATTGAGAAATGGGATGCAGACAGGTTTTGTTGCAAGAAGTTGTCAGAGTTTTGGGTTGAAGGAATGTGATTTAATCAGTATTTTGTTTCAGCTGGAGATTGTGTGTGTGTGTGTGTGTGTGTATTGCATAGCAGTGGTTCTGGTGAACTGTAGCGACTGTATGTCATGGTCTTCATCGAACACTGAAAAGGGTTAGTCAACAACCCTTACCTTACCCTTCACTTCATAACCTTAGAATAATGCTGATAACAATTCAATACAGTGGTATTTTATCATCAGGAATCAAAGGTCAGTTTTCCCAAAAATCGAACCACAAAGGCTGCTTACTAAATTTTCCAGAGCTTTCATCTGCATCAGCTGGTCTTGTTGCGTCAATGTAGTTTGATCAGTTCTGAAGGAGATGGCTTACTATGGAATCTCAGTCATGTGATGACAACTTTGGGTGAATTGATCCTATAAGCACCACCTCATATATATGTCAATATAACATGTACATGACACAGGCAAACATAATGTTTTAAAATAAGATGATACACATGGCCATGGCTCATGCAGCAGAGGGCTACAGTAACTCAGTGCACAACACTGCCATCTGCTGGTGAAATGAAACACATCACTTTGACGTTTGTTGAGACTGCCTATGGCTTCTGGTGGTTTTCCGCCCTGTGTGTGAAATGACTGATGATTTACATGAAACCAGATCTCAGGCGGATGAAGTCATCATGTCTGTGTGCCTCCTGCGCACCCTTTTCATTCAGAGGTTGTTTATGTGTCATGCTAGCGGGCGATGTGGAGATAAGCATGTTAAAGCTTGCTTAGTACATTAAAGAGTGTGCGATGCTTCCTCCAGCATCTCATTAAAGAAGAGACATATTAGTGAGTAAACAGGGGGTCTGGCCCACACCTGAAGAAATGTCTACTTGCAATCCCCCATTGTTCTTCTTTTCTTTTCAGCATCCAGACCGCACCATTCCTGTGATCATCATAGGGACGCTCGTTTTCCTCCCCGGATTTTACCATTTGAGAATTGCCTATTATGCTGCCAAGGGTTACCGGGGTTACTCTTACGATGACATCCCAGATTTTGGTGACTGAACCAAACAACAGCTGCTGATTGGTGGAGAATCCCCTCCTTTTTTTTTGCCACACTGTGTATCCTGAGACTGTTGCCTGCTGTTTACTATGAGTTTCTGAATGTATGTAGCAAAAAAAAAAGAAAAAAGACACAACTGAAACATTTGTTATGGCGCCTTGTGTTCTAATACAGGTGCACCATACACATGATTTTACATTGTTTGCTGGTTTTTATAATCTGTCTTATTTATTCTCGGCTCTGCGCTGCATCATCCTCCACACAAAAACAAACATGTAATGAGTCGGGGATGACACGACAGCACAGCTACATTTACTTTTGCCACTCATTCAAGAAATGATAACAAACCGTGGATGAGTGGTGAAACATTTTTAGAGTCTACACAGATGCCTTCAGCTTACTACTGCTAGAAAGTCCTTGACCTGGATGACTGAGAATCTTTGTGCTCATTGCACAGTTGTACAGTTAAACAAATATTTATTTGTGACTGCAGCCTGTGTAATAACATGAAACGCTTGGGAGACTGTATTTCTCCTGGAGGATTATATATTTACATAGCTAAGCTGAAGATTGATTACTTTGTCAAAGTACAGTATATTTTTGAATGAAATGTATTACTTACTCTATGAAGTATTTGGTATTTGTTGTGCATAGTCGTTTGATTTTAAAATGTCAAAAGAAGATGTATTTTTACATATATTTGCTTGATTTAAAAAAAAAAAATGAAATAAAAAATCTGAACAAGAATGTGACGTTTGGTTTATGTTGTGATGTTGATGCCATGACTGTTATGGCAGATTATGGAAATAAATTGTGGCTCAAACCATTTTCTTATCAAAAACGTTTAATTAAGACTTAAGCATTACATAGAGAACATGCGTGTGTAGTGGGAAGCACACAAACACACAAAAGACAAAAAATTTAATAAACATATGGCAACACGTTGAAAAGATGATACATGGATATATAAATATAAGCTTGATCTAGAACTTCCTTCCTTCCCCCTTTGTAATATTTGAAAAAAATGGAGTAAGGACAGCAAACAAATCATCCAAATAAGTTGAATTTGTTGAAGCTGTTTTGTTCAGAAAGGGAGAAATGAAATATGTTCACAAAAAACAGAAAATGAAGATTTGGCTTTTTGATAAATTTTCTGGAATAAACACATCTCTTAGTAAAGAAAAATACAAATACAAAAACAAGTGAAAAACAGTATTGAGACAGAAAAAGAGCAGTTCACTTGTCATTCCAGAAACACTTTTTGAAAGGGTGAATATTCACAGAAACAACATTTTCCTCTTTTTGAATGAGGAAATATGCGATTAATGAATGTATATTTTTGTTTCACAGGTCCAGCAAGTGTAACTTTTTCTCCTGCTTTGGTCACAAACAAAAGGTAAAGGACACCCTCTTGTGGTTACCACTACGCTGGATGCCATCAGGGGATTAAAGGCTAAAAAAAAAAACATCGCCTTTCATCCTCTGCCTCCACAAACAAACTCTTTTATTAAATATGCATTGGCTGAAACATTAAAGGGCTCACGGGACGCTAGTAGGTAACTTTAGTTTGATGTGGTTGAAATCCTTTGATCACGACAAGGAAACAGGAGCAGCCAGAGGAGGGAGGGGAGGGGAGGGGAGGGGAGGTTGGGTGAGGGGAGGGGGAGGAGGAGGAGGAGGAGGAGGGTGGAAGTTGGACCCAGGAACTCAGAGAGGACGCAACGTCGTCTGGCACCTGTACGTGAAAGCAACACCTGTCGCCGGTGGGTTTTTGGAGAGACAAACGCTCGTATTTCATGTAGTTTGAAACGCCACAAAGAGACAAGGCCTGTTTTTAGTTTGCTGGACACTGACCTGGTCTCCACACCGAGCCAACTGAGGCACAAGATGGACTAAAAAAAAAAACCGGACCATGCGAGGGATGCGTTTTTAAGGAAATCTACCAGCGACTGTCAGAAACTGTGCTACAGGTAGGATAAAAAAAAAAGGAAGAAGAAAAAAATAGTAATGAGTTAATGATTCTGGAAGTTTCTGACTTCCAGCAGCTTTGAAAAGATGAGAAATTAATGTTCAGAGCTTACACTGTGGAGTGCGAAATTTCCTTCTCAATCCCCGGAACTATGTCATGCATTTAAACGTCAGTAATGAAGTTTCTGTGGTGGTTTTTCATTATAATGTGAAATATGAAACTGACCGAAAGTTTGTGAAGCTTGAACTCAGCTAGCAGTCACTTCTCAGGACCCATTCAATCCTGTAAATGCCAGTTAGACCTGTGTTTATCATTTTCACTGAGCTTGTGAAGTTGTTTTTCTCTCTCTGGCAGTCATGGTTTTAATTGGTTTATGGTGGTATGACAACATGGAGAACAAACTGATGAGCTATTTGAACCCTACAGCTGTGGTAAAACAGGGAGAAGATGCTGTATGTCCAGAAACCTGGAAACTTTTCTTTTAGGAGCTGTCAGAAATACTGCTTTTAGAGATTTTAGAAATCCAGGATTACAAACCAGACTTTCATGTATTTTCATTAAAAATCATTTAAAATTTACACATACATACATTTACATACATTTAAAGTGATAAAGCTATTCTTTGAAATAATTTTTCATTCAGATTAATGGAGCTATTTTTAATAGTCTGTGGTTCAAAGATGAAGTCTGGTGAAGTCTCGCATTACTTATCCTATTCAGTACAATCCATAAGGAAATAGGAAATATTTATGATATGAATACATAAACTTACATTACAATTGTGCAATATGTAGAGCCCAGAATTGGAAATCTTTCGGTACTGTTGGAGGCCAGAGTCGATATGTATTTCACCGATTATGGGAGAAATATTCTCATAACTTCCTCCTGACAAGGTTCATTGACTGATTTCAAATTCTATTTTTGGTTTGACTGAGTCTGCTCTGGTGCCAGATGGGCGTAGTTCCCACAATATAATGTTTTCTATAAAGTTTTACATCTTCAGAGGGAGCTGAGTGGAAATTAATTTAGTGTTTTTTTTTTTTTTTGAAGGACAAGGATTTGCCTGACATCACCTGCATTATAAAGATGCACTTCACATCTGCTACTTAAAGCAGTCTGAAGTACATGCAAATTATTACCTACCAAACCCTATTAAGCCCACACAGAGTTTTTGCATGCTTTATCCCAGTGCATTCCTCATGGCTCTTTAAAAAAAAAAAAAAAAAAAGCCTGCTGAAGTGTTTGGATTAAGAATATAGTTTGTGAGAGGAGATTCTGCACTGTATCACCACTCGACAATAATTTAACTTTGACAAAAATTAAGGGAGACTTGATGGTCTCTGTGATGAATTATACATGTACAGAAAGTCTCAGTTACACTTTAATGACATGAACAACTGCAGCAACTGTCCTTGAAAACTTGGCTTCAAATCTCAAGTGTCTCTCTGTAACATGTAGTCATGACCAAGTGAACAAAAAAAACATTTTAAAGTATCATTTATTAAGAGTTAACACTCAAACACCCATTAATCCAGCTGTTGTCAGATTCAGAGTCAAATGTTGCTAAATTCTGATTGGTGCACAGAAATGTGTGACATCACCTTTTTCAAACGTAGCTCCACCCACTTCAAACTGCAAGAAGAGCGTAAAAAAAGAATGACAGGAAAACGGAAATCTCTAATGTGAAATGACCAAAACGTTCCTAACTTTGGCAGATAACTGTGACTTCATGTGGTATCCTGTCACTCATAGCAAGTAGCTTATTGGGCAAAATAGGTTTTCAGAGCCTTTAAGCTAAAGCATTAAAATACTACTTTATGCTATAGCTTTGCATCCAAATATTAACCCACAGTTGGTTGTGCACTGTCAAGATTGTCTCTTCACTTAGACTTGAGTCATGAATCTGATTTGATAAAATCAACATTGGACTTTTGAGTTGGAATGACTTGACATCCCTCCCGAGCCCAAACAGCCATGTGTAAGCCATGATAAGATAAAATGTATACTTATACTACAAGTGGCATACAGAATAACATAAGCACTCTTGTGGAGCAGAACCTAAGCTCTGAAATAACTTAATCACAATGGCAATTACTGCTGCAGAGGTGGGTTAGAGAGCAGGTTAAATGCCAATCAGCGGCATTTTTCAGCTGTGAGAGGCAACTGGCAATCAGCACTCCGATGTAAGATTTCAAAGCATGTCAGCTAACAGGGCTCTGAAGAGCTGGTGTCTGAATGAACTTCAGAGAAATGTTGACTGTATCATAAAAAGTAGTCTCAAAATTATGAATGAAACCATTTGGTAGAAGATGAAATCATCAGGATATGGTTCACATATAAATAAGAGACTAGAGGTGGAAGTATACTTGAGCAGTATCATGTCAATTTTCAAGTCTATCAGGTCTCTGAGTACTGACTTTGCATTTAAATTTTTTCCTTTCGAAGCTGTGCTGATAGTATATTTTCTTTATGCAGCTGCATGCTTTATGCAGAGACCAAGCTCTTTCAATGCAAAGCCCTTATATTTTAATATTCAAGCTGTCTGACTGTAAAAGGCTTGCATCTCGCTGTCGTACCTAAATGCTTTATTTTTCTGAGATTTTAAACGGATCGAACCCTGAGACCTCTGACTTGAGGTTCTTGATTTCAAGTCAGGCGTGCAGTGTTTAGGGATTAATAAATCAAGCTTCACAGCGGTCAGGTCCAAGTGTCAAGTCCCCATTTTTAGCCATGCTACCCAGATAGCAAAACAAATCTGGCCCACATGCTTGTTTTCCTCTGGCCCAGAATACGCCCGGTTCCACAGCCCGAATCTGGCCCATACACAGCATGATTGTAAGATGCTACTTCCGCATCTGGGTCGATTCTGGCACACGCGCACACACACACACACACACACACACACACACACACACACACACACACACACACACAAACACACACACACACACAAACACAGAAAATCATCCGGCTGTCAGTCATGACATGAAAAGTGTTTAGATTTAGATGCATAATGATGTGATAATAGCAGCTTAAAAAATAATGATAAGGCTTGGTTCAGTCTTTTACGTCTTCTTTGACTTAAATATTTATGCAGTGTTGGATAGCTGTATGTAAATACAGTAGATACATTATTACGTACCTGATATGCAAATTAGCATGTGACAACTCAATGCCTATTGTATGGGTTGCCATGAAACTTTGTTTTATTTTTCAGTAGTCACAAAACATCAGCCTCAGATGCACTTTGTGTTTAGTGCTAATTATGTCAGCATGCTAACAAAGATGGGGAACATGGTAAACATTATAAAACATCAGCACGTAGCATTGTCATCATGAGCATGTTAGCATGCTGATGTTAGCAGCAGGATTTAGCTTTCAGCTCAAAACACTGCTGAGCACAGTCTCAGAGAGCCGCTAGCATGGCTGTAGACTTTTAGTCTTGTTGTGACTTCAGACCATATGATCTATGTAATAATGCTGCGTGTGAACAGTCTAATAAACCTCCCTATGTGATGAATACCTGGTGAACTGCTGGGATGTAAATAGAAAAAATATGTGCCAGTAGAAACACATGTCTGTGCCGTATTCAGGTTGATTGGATTGTAGACGTGGGTTGTAGCTAAATCAGCCGTTGGCGGATGCATCGCATGGTGCGATTGTAATTGGATTGACAGTTAAATATGTCAACACATTTCTCTCACAAATGTAAACTCGAAAAAACAAAAGAACGAAATCTCACAATGTAGGGACCTTTATACCTGACTCCAAGTCTCGAGTCTCTGAGCGCAGACATGGGGACATAAGCAACCCACAGTGACTGAGTGCTCATGAGGAGATCAACATGAAAAGTTGTTTTTCACAAGTTGCATAAGTAATGAGTGGAAAATGTTTATTATCCCAAGATGGAAAGTTGCCTGTGTTAGCTGCTCGCTCCAGCGATCTGGTCAGAGCCATGGATTTTATCATAGTTTTACACTGTAACTGCAGGAATAAACAGAGTTTTAATGTAAGATAGGTTTGTCAATGGGTGACAGCTGAAAGAGGAGCAGGCTGATGGCTTTGGATGGAAAATTATGTTGTTTTGATTTTTCCAGGAAAATAGAAGGAAACGGCTGTTAAGAGTCGCTTTTCATGATCCTGTGTGGCTGATCAATAACACTGATTCAATCCTGTATTGACACAGTTTGTCAGGAGTGAGGCTGCCGGTTTTTCACTGCAGTCACCTCTAATATGAGTTTTCGCATTGATGTAGCGCATCTTGCATTTCTCCAGTGCCTGGTATATTCTGAGGGCAGAGCAGGATTTTCATACTTGTTAATATTATGATGATAATAACCACAGTGAGTGAACCAGAGCTCTTAACTTGTGCAGCAGGCAAACAGTGTGACAATAGAGTTTTTTAATGCTTTTAAATTTAACCCGCTGCTGTCTGTTAATGTCTTTGGACACACTTTGGTCATTCCTCTCTACTCATGGAGCTGTCACTGACATAGCTGTCCATTTCTCACTGGAATACTTGTCATGGTAGCTGCCAGCGGTGACAGATGTTTATCAAAGGTGGCATATGGTTAAAAAAAAAAAAAGTTATACAATGCAAGGATGTGTTTCGCATTCAAATTCACCTCTTAACAGTAATTTCACAGTATTTTCAGCCAATGGCTTTATTTCTAAAAAGTGACAATGTCCATATATAAGCTGTTATGACATTGTGGAAACCTGTTTTCTACCCCAGTTCTGCACATGCTCGTCTATTCTGCAGCTTTGCAGGAAGGTAATTATTTTAGTAGCACCTCTGGAGCAGTGCTTACCATAATGATTTTGTTAGTTCAAAGTAAAAAAAAAAAAAAAACAAACACATTATTTTGTCTGCTCTTATTAGGTCACAGCACTTTAAGAATTCAACTTTGTTTCCCCTGTTACATTTACTGTGCTCAGAGGTTAATGTCCAATTTAGCTTGCTGGCAGATACAAACAGCCTTGAAACAGTCCTAACCCACTGACCAATCATCATGTTTCACATTCCCCTAAAGGATACCTGTAGCTGTCCGAATCAATACCTGGAATGTTATAAAGGACAAGTTTTGAGCATAGACACAAACAAATACGAACCATGGCAACGCTCGTGGGAAGGAAATGGAATTTGAACAAAAAAAAACAAACGTGCAGGAGCCACTTTATCTTTGGGTTTCAAGTGTGTTAGGGTAAGAGGGGGACAGAGCTGCTGATAAATCTCTTACTGTGCCTCGGTCACAATTAATCAGCTGCTCCCCATTTCTCTCCTTATGTAGATGAAAACGGCAACAACACAGAATTCCAGCAGCATGCCTGTCTCTGACATTTCTATTTCTGTCAGCTGATAAATCTGCGTGAGACAGGGCGCTTTCTTTCGCGAGGCACTGGCTCATTTATTACAGCGTTAAACAATTTCCAGAGTGTGGAAGTTGTCACTGTGCTTATGTTTATGCATGTCCTCACTGTCAGAGGAAGGAGGAATAACGTCTGAGGGAAATGTCTAGAGACCATCTGTGTTACCATGGCTGAGTGTTTCACCTGTGCAGGCCGCTTTGTTTGGCAGCTCTCTCAGTTTCTGGTTCAGATTTAATGACAGAAAATGTCCTGCAGCTTAAAGAGATTTTGTCGCCTCTCATCTTTCTCCTTGCTGTGTTTGCCACACTCTCCCTGCTCTCTTTCTCTCCACACAATTGATTTTTTTTTTTTTTTTTTTAACCACTTTTGTTCCACTTTATTGCCTCGCTATTTCACCAGACAATTAAGTCTTACCTTGACAGAGCATTAAAATTATGAACAACATTTTAATTCAGCTATGGCTGTCTGTATTTGGACAGTGTCTGGTTATATTTCTTTAATCAATGGCATGAACATCATTACAGGGTTGTCAGTCCTTATTGTCGCCTGTCGTACGAGTTAACAAGAGGCAGTCGATGAAGCACGAGGAGAAGATGCTGAGCATCTGTTCATTATGTGCCAAACAGGGAAGAGTCGCCGCTGTGAGTTTGTCTGTGTGTGTGTTTGTGTGTGTGTTTGTGTGTCTGTGTGTGTGTATACGTGTGTGCCTGCGCGCGTGTGTGTGTGCGTGCGCGCATGCTGTTCTTTCATCTTCGCCCACAGTGTGAAGATGAGAAGCAACAGAATCACAATGTTGAAGCTTTACCTTGGCTTGCCTGGCTCAGCCTCAGCAAACACTCAATACCTGATTCAAATGTAATAAGTTCAGGATAAACTCTGTGTTGTGCTGCTTTGCATAAAGTCACGCGGGTGAAGGACGGGGGATAGAAGTCGGTTGATGTTTCCAATAGACTGCAATCAGCAGACGTGCCACAGATTGAGGATTCTTTTTGACTTTCACTTTGATTTTGTGGAAAAATTTGTGTATGCTGTGCTGTTTGCTGAAGCATTGGATTGTGTTGGAACAAGCGCAGCAGCTGTTGACAGCCTGCGTAATTGTTTTTCACCGGTTCAGACTTTGTCCTATCCATGAAATGAAAAATCCCATAAAAGCCACATGGTTAGGGAGAGCAGCAGATATGGCCTGTGCTGCCTGCTGGGACCAGGGTGCGTTCACTGTTCATATTCAGGAAGTGTAAAGATCACTGACGACGACCACGACCATCCACATGTGTTGAAGTCATGTATTTACAATGGACCTTTTTATCTTGTATACCAAAGTTTCTAAACATGTAAGGTTAGATAGATATGCACAAAAAACTTCACAAAGTCCTGTAAGGATACAGTATGAAACACCCTTTACTTGGCATATCGGTATTACACATTTGTCTGTACACAGTAGGTTTGATGTCGTTCATGTCTCAGGTGATGTCCTTGTTACTGTGCATGTTGTCGTTGACTGTAATGCATCATGTCATGTTGTTGCAGTGTGGTGGACTCAAAAACAAATCCCATGGTGGACAATAGACTTGTACTTTACTCCCCGTGTCCTAATGTTACCGTTGCGTCATAGTTGTAGAAGTCCTTATCATTTTTGAAACAGCCATGAAGTGATACAAGCTGTGAGCTGTGGCTTCCAATTTCAAATTCGAAAACTTCAATAGTACTAAGTTCATTCTTATTCAGGGACTGTTTTTTTTTTTCATTCTTTTTTCATGAGCTGTCATTGGAGCTGTTTTACCTCCGCCAACCATTGTTTACTTCTGTCTTGCTGTGAGCAGCTCTTTCATTTCCGTTGTACCTTGAGGAATAAAAGTGTCCGTCAACATCACAATCAAGACTCACCCAAATGGCAGTGAGAGCCTTACCTTATTTAGTCAGTGTCTAAATGTACTTCTCACTTCTACACTGCAGTGGTTGCAACTAAGCAAGGACTTCTATTGTTACTGAGAGGTGCAACGTAGCTAAAGTTGGTAGTTACTTTGCAGATAAAGATGTTACATACAAAGCATGTGACTAACTTATAGCCAGGGCTCCAGATTGTGCCCATTATGGTTACACACATGAGCAAACGTCGTCATTAATCCCATCGATCCACCTGACATTTAGCAGGTCTGTCTCTGTGTGTGTATGTGTGTTGCGTTACTTTTTAAGGCATGTGTGTATGGGTGAAATGACACCCTACACTCTTCCTTGAGCAACATCCCAACCCTAAAACATACTGGTAATTCAAAACAAGGAAAACAATTGTTTTTTTTCCTTGTACAGAAAAATGCTGCAGTGAGTGTTACACCTGTTCCTGGTCCTGAAAGGGCCCCGCCCAGACCTGACATCATTGGTGAAGGTAACCGCTCCACCACCTGTGTCCCCAAGTATTTAGATCCTTTACTTAAATTAAAGCACCAATACAGGGATGTAAAAAAACTCCATTACAAGTGTTGTCCTGCATGAAAATCTTACTTTAGGCTACTTAAGTACATAAGTATTAGATAGATAGATAGATAGATAGATAGATAGATAGGAGCTCAATATTAAAAATAAAGTTATGTATATAAATATATATAAATAAATAATTCAATAGTAGTAATAATAATAGTTAATGATAAGCAATAATAGTTCAATAGCAGATAAATGAAGGTAAAGTACCGGTTTGGTCCCTCTGACATATTGTATATGACATAATTAGATGTGATAGATTAATTTGAATATGTATCGAAATGAAACCATGTGAGAAGGAGGGGAAAATCACTATTTGATGAAACTCACAGACATCTGAAATGTGATCCAAACTACACACACACACACACACTGCTTTTTGTAAGATATCTGAAGGCCCAAAAAGGTTGGAAACCACTGGTTTAATCTAGAGCGTGTTGTATTTTTAAAGCTCGTTATATTATTCATAATGTAAAAACTTCATCTTAAAAGTATCATGTAACTAAAGCTGTCAGAGAAATGTAATGGAGTGGAAAGTACAATATTCCCCTTTGAAACTTAGTGGAGTGGAAGTATCAAGTAGCATATAATGGAAATACTCCGGTACAAGAACCTCAAAATTGTACTTAAAACAGCAAGCTGTCTGTTGTCGAATTAGGTAACACAACGGTGATTGAGCCTAAGAACTGGGTGTCTGTTGCTGTATTAGACGAACATTTCCTACTGCTGCAGCTTCTCATTAAACGCATTTAACTGGCGAAACAGGAGCTGACTCTATTAGTATGAAGTAGTCACGGGAAAATGCAAAGTGTTTGTCAGCGAGGTTAGCACTTACAGCTATTGTTCATCAAAAAAACATCTGCAAAACAGCACAGCGGTCATTTTCTGACAGTGGATCCGTCTGAAATGTTGCAGGGAGTAAATGAACAAGAAGGAGCAGCCACAGTGAGCTGTTAGATGAAGAGCTGCGGGCGACACGCTGCACACCTTCAACTTCTCAGCGAGGTAACCCACTCCTTTCACTGTGCCCTGCTGTTCACAGACTCACGCCGGGTGCAGCATTAAATCAGATCACGGATGCTCACAGAATGATGGAAAAATGCCAGTTATAGTTTGTTTTGCTGCCTCCAGATTTCTGTGACCTGCAGTGTTAGGTTAAACTGCATTTTCGGTGCACTCCTTTACCCGATCCCCTTGCACTTATTGAATAGATGTAGTACTTATTACTTACACCAAGGTCTCCTACTACACTGAAGCTGTAGTGATGTCCCGCACCTGTAAGTCGCCTTTGGATAAAAGCATCTGCCAAACGAGTAATTGTAAATGTAAATGTGAAATTTGCCGTAACAACCAATAACTACAGGTGCCGCCAAATAAACCTGGAATGAAATCTTCCAGATTGTCACAAAGACCAAAAATATTTGCCCTTTGCAAAAAATGGTTTGTCTAATTTCCATAGCTCAGATGTGATGAAAAAGCCAAAAAAGAATGCAATATTGTAGAGCCAGAAGGTACAGTGAAAAAGTCGGGTGCATCACTGCAACCAATGTTAAAAGTTAGTCTTTAAGAATATGGGAAGTTAGGTATAAAACTCAAGAAATAAACCATGTAACTCTTGAGAGAAGCAGTAAACTCTCTAGTTTGCTATATGATCACCAGCTGATAGTGGCTAATATTAGCTTGTGTTAGCAAACTTAAGCTGTATAACAGACATCATAGAGACTTCGCTCCATTTGTGCTACTTGTGACCACTGCTCAGCAAAAGTAACATAGTGTTGTGTTAGGCTTTGAATACGGTTTGGACTCAAAATCAGACCTCAGAGCTCAAGTAGGGTTTAAAAGACAGTTTTATTGAGCACACTGGGATGAGGAATGGTACAGGCAGGCAGGTAGCTGATCTGAAGGCTTGCGTGTAGGTTCTGGATCCGTAGCAGGGGAGGATCCAGGCGCAGGCACACTGGGAATTGCTCGAGGAAACAACGAGGAAAAATTTGCTCGACAGTTACAACCGATAGCTACCACATAGGCGTTGGTATAATCCGGCCACGAGTGGATGATCTGCCGGGGTTCTTATACTGAGGTTTGATGACGGTGGATGAGTTTCAGGTTTGCTGCACAGCCATCAGCCAGGTAGCAAGGCCACGCCTCCCTGGGGATTGACAGACAGGGGAACAGACAAGGAGGAGGGGGAAACACACTAGGGGCGTGGGAGCAGGAGAGACGGGAGAAGCGAGAGTGAGGATGAGGGAGGATATCCTGTCGTCGCGGCTGGAACCGGGACAGTGTTGCTTTAAATGAAGAATATGGGTTGTCATACCACCACTGGTGTAAACATAATATACACACTGAACAGAGCCAGTTTCTGGCTCTTATCTGGCACACTTATTGGTGTTTGTCCTTGTGGGTGTGTGGCCATGTTTAACACGGACCGGGTAGTATTTGCCTGTGCTACTAAACTTGACCCTTTGCTCTTTATATGGGTGTAGAACATACTGTGAACTATTGCACACTCACCCGTTCCTATTGCACGTTGTGCTATATACATATTTGTATATTTTTATAATATTTTTTTCACAGTTATATTGTAAATATTTTGTTGTAAAAAAATTCTATTTATGTTTTAGCTAGTACAGCAGAGTACAGAGATTGCAGTACAGTGTACAGTAGTGACTTAACAACTTGAGATGTTTTAACTGTGAGCTAAAGCTAGTCAGTATAGAATGCCAGTGTGTTCATTATAGAGTTGGTATAGAGCTTAGCCAGCAGCAGCCTTCATGCTATCAGACAAATATCTGGAAGAAGAGAAGACCTTGCAGTGGCATGTGTGATATTTACCGATTTAGAGAGTGATTCTCTACAATAGCTGATCGTTTCTACCACAGAAGGTGATGGATGGTACAAATGATAGAGGCATTTTAGTGTTTATCCAAAATCTGACCTATCATGTTGATTTCCTCCCTCCAGTTTAACACATTTGATAAAATGGACGCAGGGATTGTCTGGACCGGATCAAATCGGCCGCTCCGTCTTGACATTAAGTTGCACTCCTGGACGCCTTGCTGCAGCCTGCGCCTCCTATCAGCTCAGCTTATCTCTGTCTTTGAGTGCTGAGTCTCCTGGCTGCTCCAGCCAAATGTCTTCATTGATGTGCTCTAAATAAAACACTTAGATGTCACTCCACACGTGACTCTCAGAAGATTTATGTGACATTTATGACATTTACTTTCAGAAAGGGATATAGGGCCAGAGAGTTTTCTGGCAGCAGAGGCAGCTCTGCCCATTTGTGTAATGATATGGGATGAATTCCAGTTATTGGAAAGCTGTATAAAATCTGAACGCTCCTCACCCCCCCGTCTGTAAAATTATGACAGAAGCGGCAGCTCTGCTGTAGCCTTTAGTTTGGAAATCTGTCACAGATGGCTGTCTTCTTGTGTGCAGCCAAGGAAGTAATGTGATTGTGACAATTGTGTGTCTTTTGCCAATAGATTGAACATGCTGCAGGTTGCATGAGTGACAGATATGGGGCCAGCGAGATCACATTTGCAGACTTTCACTATGATGGCAGCTTTTTGCCTATTTTGTAAGTATCGCCATTCTTTTACTAGAAAGATATTTTTCATCCCACTGTCCTTTCAGCTCATCTTTTCCGAGATACTGTCCATATTAATCATTATTTCTGTTTAAAAGTATCCTAACTGTCATTTTGCTCCTGATAAACCCAGCGGCGGCCACTGAAGGTGCGAGGCCGGAGGCGCGTGGGAAGGTCGGAGGTGCGGTGGAGTTGGAGTGTAGTTTTCCTCCGTCAGACCCAGCTGCCGCGTCCTCTGCGTCTCTGCATGTGGTGGAATGGGTTCGACAGGGACTCGACATCCCCGTCTTGATCAAATTTGGATCCTACGTGCCCCGGGTCCATCCACAATATGAAGGTGAGCGACTATCATCGCAATGCGCACTCCGACTGACAGTCGTAATGTTAAACACTTACTGTTCACTGTGATCGCTCTAATTGTCTGAGGGATTGGGATTATTTTAACCTGGGCTTTATGTGGCATGATAAACATCCGACTATGTTCAAACTTTTGTGTTTGGACTTTTTTTTTATTTTTTTGCATCGCTCTCATATTGTATTCCTGAGTTTATTGTTGTGACAAAAAACGCTGAAGGAAAATGGCATTTGAACACAACGACGAACCTGACTGAAACATCAGCACGACTGAGATTACCAGCAAATTATAGCTCATCAAACTGTCGACGTACAGTATCTGTATTGGCATATATGTCGGCTGGTAAGTAACAGGAAAATTGCAGCACAGAAAATGCCAAAGATATATTTGAGATAATTTACAAACGGTATCACGATGAGATCTGTGTATGTCACTCCTACAGAGAGTTTAACAGTTTATTTCTCAATGGTATGTCTCTGCACATGTTGTTGTCACAGTTCTTTCATAACCTCATTTACGGGATTGTTAATAGTTAGTTTGTTAAAAGTTAGAAAAATGTCAGATATCGATTTAGGTATCAGCTGGGTCTACTAACAAATGTTGATATCTATGAACAACAATCAGTTGTATTCATGAATTAAAGATAGACTCTGGAGGTGTTGGAGCTGCTGGAGTCCTAAGAAATACCACAAAGATAGCCTGCATTTACTGCGTTGCAGCTGACAGTAATCTTTGTTAGCTATGCTAGCAGCAGGTCTCTATGGATAGCTTTGGACGGCATGTGTCAGCCGGTCAGTCCATCACTCTGAAATATCTCAAAAACTGTTGAGTGGACTGTCAGGAAGTCTTGGAAAGACATTCACGGTCACCTGAGGATAGACTGAGTTTGGTGAATCTTCCTTTAGCGCCGCTGTGAGTTAAAGTTTATGGTTACTATTAATCACAATTTTTTTTTTTTTTTTACCCAAGTCACTTGTCATTATAAAAGAAATGAAGAATTTAATAACTAGGATGAGGGCTGTTTATGCTCCAGTCCAAGCTCCTTCATCTGAAAGAATGAAACCGGTATCTGGGTATCAGAGTATATTCAGCACCACACCTTGATGGCCTTTCAAACCAGCCTCGAGGGGAACTACTTTTTAAAGGAGCTGAAACTCTCGTGTTGCATCATCATCTATTGTGCACTTTCTGCCCACAGCTCTGAGAACAAAGAGAGTCTTTGGGGAAAAAGATCCTCAATGGACCAAGAATACCTTTGTGTAGGTTTCTGTTATCCTTTAAAGTCACAAACAATGGGCCTAATGTGAACAAAAAAGAAAGCATCTCTAGGTGGCTCACATCTTCCTTTTGTCAAAGTCACTTTTTTTTTTTTTTCTTTTCGAAAGAGCTGCCTGAAGAGAAATTCAGCCTATCGACCTTTGTGGAGGCTATTTGAATTTCTGCAGGGGCACCATGTATAGTTTTGACTAAAGCGCAGTTAGAGAAAGAAAACTGCATCTCAAAGAATGAAATAAATTTGACTGTTTAACATTCAGGTGGGAGGAAACAGCTTCGAAGCTCTAAGTAGTTAATCCTGTCGTTTATTTTCAGCAGGGTGAAAACTGGTATATAGTCGATATCCGCAATCAACATGCCACATAATAAATACTCCCTAAAACAATTAGGGATTTGACCTGTTAAACCCTTCTTACCCATTGTTGCATCAGTCATTACAAAGTCATGCTTTGTAGCCAGACATTGTTCAAACCCACACAAACTGATTTGAAATTCTTGTGAAGCTCCCAAAGTTTCCAAAGATACCAAATATGTCAGGTTGATATATTTTTTTTGTGGGGGGGGGGGGGGGGGGGGTGTTTATAAAAAGATGAATAAGTCATGTGGAGTATTTTCCTTTGATGGAGTCTGAACTATTTCAGCAACGTTAAAGCTACAAAAGAGGAAATGAAATGGGAAACTGAAGGTTAGCGTATAGAAGAGTGGCAGTATGTACACATTTAGATTAAAATTTATATGAATGTGAATGTAATATGCATCTATAAATTATAGCCTACTTTAGTTGAGCTGGTATGATGCATAGTATACAACTAAAGCCTTGAAAATATAGTGTCTCCACAGAGGGTGGTGTTGAAAGGTTTAATCAGAAAAATGTGAAAACAATCTCGTTACAGTGACCATTTAGTGTCCATTCTGGAGGTTTTGCCCTTATCATATGATCTTCATCAACAATTTGTCCAGCTGTCATGGATCTAAAAATTTCCATTTTTTCTGAGCTCTTTATGAATTCGTTCACCATGTTGGCTCAAAAGATGAGGCTTGACCTTGGAAACAGCAACTGAGGAAATTGATGGAGTAATCACAAATGAGAATATTTATTATTTACAGCCCTAATAATGATAAATATGATAATATAGAACAAGATGTTGTTCTATAGAGGTAAATTCATAGACCGTAAGTAAGGATGGACGAGCGAGCTGCTCCACTGTCGCCATAGTGTCCGTCTAACTCCCGGCTAATCCACCTGTCACTCAAAGTGTCCCTCAATTATGCAAAACTTTAAGCCTTAATAAAATTAAAAAAAAAACAGGCGAGTTATATAAAAATTCACCCCCATACAGTTGTCATGAAGCAGGAAATTAACTGTAGAAACCAAAACCGTTTCTTCTACCAGGCTGTAAACATGTTTATTTCTGCTGTGAAGTCGGGCATTTTAACATGGGAGTCTATGGGGATTGACTCACTTTTGAAGCCTCAAGTGGCCATTTGAGGAACTGCAGTTTTTAGCACTTCCTGGAGGTTGCTGCTTGGGTATATTATGATTTATTAAAGTATAAGGCTGGTATTATTCTATAATTTTCTTATTGTCTCCAAATCCCATGGAAAGCAATGCATTAGTCCCTCTCAATATTTTCCTACCCTATTCAGACTGTGGCACTCTGCCCCAAACCCCAGCTGAAGACATAAATCTTTAAAAATGTCTCACAAAATATAGAGTTTAATTTCCTAAAACACCTGGGTAGTGTGTGTGTGTGTTTTTTTTTTTTTTTGCTTTACTCAAACAAAAGCAAATTGTGCAATTTTTGTAGACTATTTTTAGCTGTGGATTAATACACATTTGGTTTGCTACTGAGTATTTACAGCACCAGGATGATATAAGTGGGATTGACTCAAAATAAACTTCAGTGTCCGTGTTGATTGTAATAAAGGAACACTGTCGGCCAGTGCAAAAGTGTAATACTTTTTGGACAACAATGGAGCTCTATGGCACAGAGGAATAACATATATTAGACTTTGGCTCCAAAAACAACACTATAATTAAAAGTTTTGATGCAATTTGTTGATAATATCCTTATCCATGACGTCACTATGTAAGTAGAATCTAAAAAAAAGATGTTTGGCATCACAGGTTCATTGGTTGTACGTACAGTAAAGAGCAGTGATCAGTGCATTTAGGTGTGTGTTTGTCAAAGGATCAGAACCTGCTTTCAGCTGAGCCGAGGCCTTTTCTCATTCGAGTTGGACGCCACTCCCTCACCCGGGCCGAGCAGGAAATACGATACAGACATTTACATAGCAATAAAGTCAGGGTGAACCTTGGCTGATGAATTATCGTAAGTGGGAGAGGTGCAGACTTTAATTCCAGCCCGGGCTCATAAAAGACTGTAGCCTTTTGTCGCTGACTCTGAAGACAATCCTTCAACGTACGGTGATGTCACACCTCATTACACTGGATGTTAGTTTCAGCAGAAGCGCGGCAATATACCGGTAGTAAAAACCCTAAAATTTGTCCACCCTTTGGCCCATGAATTACACTTTTTGTACACTTTATTCGACCATAAAGCACCTTGCAAAGATAAGCACCTTCTGTAGGAGGACAGGTATGCTAATCACATGCCTCTCCGGTGACAAACGGAGAGCCTCTGTTCTTTGTTGACACAAAAGGTTTAATAAAAAAGTGCTTTGCCCAGTCTGATGCTGATTGGTCAGGCTTTCTCACAGGTACTGGCTGGTGTGGGAGGAACAGGTGCAGCATGGGAAAGTAACGCTTAAGAGATGGAACGGATGGTGTGGATTTCACCTCCTCAGACCATGACTGCTCTCAGGTGTCAGTTTAGCTTGAGGACACAGAATCCATAAGCACCCCCCCCCCCCCCCCCCCCCCTCCCCTCCCCGCACCTTAAATGGATACAAATTGAACTTTTCTGATTGCAGGTCATGTCTTCAGTAATTATTGCGTTCGTCCTTGTGTGTAGCTGCACAGTGTGAGGTACATTAGATTTTCTTCAGATTGCTCCCCTGAGAGTGTTGAGAGCTAAAAGGGTTTAAATGTATTTGTTGTAATAGAGCAGTAAAGATCAAAGGATTAGCGTCTGCTCTGTGCACAGGATAGAAAATCCCTCCGCGCCTATACAGCTGCTGACTCCATGAAAAGTAAATACAGCTGTATAAATCCAATGTTTCCATGTAAATCCCATCACAATCGGCCTGAGCAGACCGTGTGCAGGCGTGACACATCACACGCATGCGAACATGGCTAATATGCTTCCTTTTCCACACGGACAAACATGAGAGTTTGCACTGGGATTACTCAACGTTCGTTATGGCAGTGAGTAGGCCTCAGCCTCTAAAAAAGCAACAGAGCTCTGAATTCAAATTTCAAACGATGACACAGTGGAGCTCAACGGAGCATCAAGCAAGCGAGGAGCGAAACCTTATCTGCTTCTTTCTCTAACTGAAAACCTGAATGCCTACGCGCAGCGTGCCAAGAGCTGACGACATCTCACAGAGGCGATGTGGGCTTCCTGCCCGTCAATATCACATTCTCAGGGACATAAACGCCCGGGTTGCGCAAAATGGTATTGAATTTAAATAATTTTTCATATAGAGGCCTGTCAAACCAAACAAGACACTTTCCAGATAATTCCCCAGAAGAGATTTTTTTTTTTTTTATAATTTAAAAACCTAATTTCCAAAATGCTACAGATCCATTTTAGAAGAAAGAAAATCAATAGCTCTGGTGCATCCTTCACTCTGGATAAAAGAGAGGGGGGGAGAAGAAAAACAAAAAAAAAACAGAATCCATAGCCTCCAACATGAAGGGCCTGCTTCCTAGTGAGCTTTTATAAAAGACATGAAACCTGTAACCATTTCATGAGAACAGCTGAAAGCACGATTCCATGCTTCAAAACAAAATATGGCAATGAAATCAACAAAAGCAGTAAAGCAGTAAAGCAGTACAGCGTATAAAACACAATGAGGCGTAAGACATGCTGAAATTAATAAAGAGCCAAGATTAATAATGAGTTAATGAAGTGTTCTTCAAAGAAGATGTAATTTCACATATAGGCCTCTGACTTCAAAACACGACGTGATCCATCTCCAGTAATGTTACACAAAGGTTTTTAATTAGCAGTTAAGTCGAATGACAAGTGTTTCCAAACTTTCCTCTGAAAGCAATTGTGTATCATAGAAGATAATGAACATTACATTTAATAATTTATTCCACTACTGAAAGCAGAAACAGCATTCCTGTCAGGTTCCGCAGACTTTTCACTTCAGACTGAACCTTTTCATTCGTGAGGAGTTGAGTTTCGTCTCGGCGCTGAATGGTTTTGTGTTTCTCTGTCACCTGAGAGTGTATGAAGGGAAGAGGGGGGGAGGGGGTTTCAGTTGGAAACAGTTTGGCAAATAAATGCATTGAGCACAACTGTGTGTGTGTGTGTGTGGTGTCAGTTTGTGTGAATGAATTGAAATGATAGAGGATATTGTTGACCAGTGAAAAAGCTGCTAAATGAATAGAGTTAATGGGTAGAGTTAGAGTTGTTGGGGGGGTGGGGGCTTCTACCTGTTGTCAGTATCAGTTTCAGGCCCCGTTGAAGCCCTCTTATTTGGTTACCTGCATTGTGATGTGATGTATGAAGTAATGTCAGTCTCTGTTTCAGCAGAGCTTTTACGTATTCTGTTTGATTTTCATTATTATTTATTCATAATTTTTTTGAATAGGACAGTGAAGAGAGAACGGGATAGAGAGCGGGGGAATGACATGCAGCAAGAAGTTGAACTGTGGACTCGCTGCTCAGAGCGTTTGCATATCCATGTGATATGCGCCCTCTGGGTCGCCCCGATTTTCATTTCTTTTACTACAAATTTCTAGCAGCACGTTAGTGACGATATCTAATGACTGATTATGTTTTGTATTTATTTGGAACCCTATATTGCTGTCATTGGTAGTAAAATAAATTAATCTATTTATTCTTATACGAACACACTATGGTCAAAAGTCTGTGGACGGTGGATGTTACAGTCACATGTGGACATTAATCTGCTGCTATAACAGCCTCCAGTGTTCTGGGAAGGAGAGGTTTTGGCACCTGGCTGCAGGGGTTTGCTTCCATTCAGCCACAGGAACATTAGCGAGGTCCAACACAGATGCAGGGTGATAAGGTCCAGCTCACACTCGATGTTCCAGTTCAACGAAAAGGTGTTGGATGAGGTTGAGGTCAGTGCTCTGTGCAGACCAGTCAAGCTCTAACCAACATTTTGCATTTATGGACCTGGGTTTATGCACAGTCACACAGGCAGGTTGATACAGGAAATAGTTTTCTTCAAGCTGTTACTTCAGAGTTGAAGGAACACTGTTATTATTAAATATTAAATACCACAGTATGCTGCAACATTAATTACAACTAAGGGGCCGAACAGCCCCAGACCTACAGTACACAACACTATGTTTGTCCCCATAGTGTTAGTAGGCAAACCTTTAGAAGAGAACAATTAATATTTAAAAATAACTAGTAGATTGAATTACCTAAACAAATAAAATAAAATAGCCTACAATAATCCAGTTAGCAGTGCTGCAGCTTATTGTGCAGCACACATTACAATCAATAATTGCCAATTAAAAACTCACAATAAACTACAAACTACAATACAATCTCGCGCTCTGTTGTTATAATAAACTATGTCTTTCATTGAGAATCTGTTAAAAATGTTAGATATAATATTTATTTGCAGCTTTAATGATAAATTAAAACTGATACCCCCCTGTACATAACAGTTTTAGTTGTTTTTCAGGGTCAGGACTGAGGTTGGATTCAAAGAAGAAAAGGGAAATGTTGTTATTTTACTGACATCAACAATGCAAAGCTTCATTTACTTATTTATTTTACTTCACCACACGGACTTGTTTGCACACCGAGAGTTGACTGAATCCTGTGTTGCATGCACTTGTTTTTACACACTCAGACATAGCGCAGTACAGTGAGGGGTGGACTGTGTATGTTGAGAGGTAAAGATGTAAAAACTTCCCTCGCCTCTTCTTTTCTTTCTGTGTTTCTACCTCCTCCCGGCCTTACACTCCATTTACCTCGCATTCAAATCTTTTGCAATCATGCATATTTCACTCGGCGGCAGCCGTGGCGTGAGGTCGTGCTCTTACTACTCCTCCGCTCTTCCCTTTTTTTTTCTCTCTATCTGACGACTCCCAGTCACGTTCTCACAACATCCCTGCCTCAGCACTACCTTTCCTCTAAGGTGCTGCAGTGACCTATATCGCTCTGAGCCAGTAAACATGAGAGAGGGAAAAAAAAACTGCCAGGGGTCAAAGGGTAGGATTTTGAAATGAACTAATCCCTGGAGTGTATGCTGATGTGTGTTTTGCTCTACTTTAACCCCCCCCCCCCGTGGATTTAGTCCCCTTTGGCGGCTTGGAAAAGCAAATAGGGTGTGTTATCACTGCCAGCATGCCTAACTCCAACTTCCTGGTTCTTTTTGACGGTGTGGACCGTCCCTCCCTGCCACAGGAAATCAGAGCCTGTTAATAATTACCATCACAACAGACATCCCAGTGGCACTGAGGCTTCCACACTGCAGCGTGTTTGGTGTTTACATGTTTGCATTTCAGGGAGAACACCGTGTGTCCTAGCATTAGACTATCAGTGACAGTTTCCTTTCAGCCATGCCGTCCCATGATGTCAGGTCACCGGACAATTGTCTGTCTGATTGTGTGATAAAGTGTGAAAACCAGATGGACACAGAGGGATGTGGGCTGCAGACTGGAAAAGATAAAGGTTGATGTTGCGATCCGCGCTCCTTCTCGAGGGAGCCGTCACCTGGCAACCAGGAGATCACATTTCTAAGTTTGTGTGTGCATGTGTTTGCTGTTGTTTTGTGTGTGTGTGTGTGTGTGTGTGTATGTGTGTTTGTGCGTGTGTGTGGTTGTTTCAGGCAAGGTTTGAGGACAATGTTCTTTTTCAGCACAACAAAGCATCCCCCTCCAACAGTTACACACTGCTCAGACCCGAGAGATGACAAGTGAAATCAGCATCACCTGCGGATGGCCTCTCTCTTGCCCCCCCACACCAACCCTCTCACCTTTTTGCCTGCACTCTGTTTCTGCAGGGCGGGTGTCTCTGGTACGTATCACTGCGCTGAGGCTAGAGGGCCTGCAACTGGATGATCAGGGCTTGTACGAGTGTCGAATCCTCTTACTGGATAAACCAACAGATGAGCTGCGAAACGGCACCTGGACTCTGCTTTCTGTAACTGGTGAGGTTTATGGGTAGAGTGTGTGTGTGTGTTTTTTTTTTTTTTTTTTTTTGCTTCATGCTGTTATGGCTGTTTTTCGAGATGGATTATATTTAACTTCATAAGGATTCAAATGTTAAATAACATTCGGTCCAGATGATGACCCTCGTCCAGTTTGTCAATCAAAACAGCGGACATCGGGATGGACAACTTTTAGTTTTCAGTGTATATTCCACAACATGCAGCAGAGAAAAGCCAAACCTTGGTACCTTTTTGCTACTATTAACACCTAGTTAGATTTGTAGTCTTGTTTACTTATCCTTTGTTTCGATAGCTCCTGATTTCCAATTTTAATATCATTTTATCAAACACAAGTAAACACAATGATGGCTGAAGCTATTGGCAAGTCTAGTGAGTAACCAGCTGATAATATTAATGCCAACTATGTAGCAATAGCAAAAGACTTTGACCCTAAATTTGAATTTTCCTCTCTTTTTGAGTAAGGAAATAAAAACTATAAAGTGACTGCAGCTATATTTTGCACAATTTTTTATATATATATATATATATACACACACACATCCACTGCATAAATAGCGTCAAAGCTTAAAGCCTCTTGTGGGTGTTTCCCATGGCAGCTTCTGACTGACATTCGAGGGCCGGCGTTGCTAGGAGATGCCCTGTAGCCTATGAATGTAAATACAAGATAAGTTTTCCCCTATGTTCAGCAAGCTCACATGGAATTGCTTTCATACAATTTAACACGTCTGTCTCTTTAACATTTAACGTTTGGGAGAACCCACCCTGTGGTTAAGTTTGTATTCCACATGGAAGGTCTTGGATTTCATTTGGTCCGTAAAGCACTGCTATATCATTTCTTGACAGGAGCTTCTTTAAACTTAAACTTTTGAAAAAGCTATTACAACATTACAAAACTTTTTTTTCCAAGACAAAACTGTCTAAAACTCTAGATGGATCAGGTAATTTGGATTGCCTCTGACTTTCTTCACGCAGGTTTTTAGAAAGAATCGTCGCCGACTCGGTATCGTCGCACTTATTGACAGGTTTAAATAATAAATCTAAATATAAAATATGGATCATTATTTTTGTGCTTTGAAGTTTTAAGTATATTTGGGAAAACCATTGCTATGGTTCTACACACGAAGTATCAGTGCACACAGTAGATCAAAGCGAGGTGAGACGGTTTCACCGAGCTGGTCTGTGTGAGTCTCAGGTTATAGATGAGAATTATAATAGAGTTTGACTTTGTACTTGAGGCGTTAGATATAACTTCACTGACATGCCCTGCAGGTACACTCTTCACATCCTATTGTTTGCACTCTGCCTCAACATGTGAGATTGTCAGTGGCCTTTATAGGCAGGAAAATGCACAGCTAAAAGAATTGTAACACCCTCCTGTTTGGTTTTTGTGCAACTAAATCTATAAACAAGCAAAATGTTTTTTTTTTTTTTGTTTTGTTTTTAGGAAGTAAGAAGTAAGAATTTTGCAGGTGCTTTTTGTAATTTCACAAGGTCTCTCTTTTGCAAAGACAGACACAAACATCTCATCTGTAATTCAAATAAAACAGTTAGTCTTTTAAAAAGAAAAAATACAGAAGCCATTTTCAAACTCCTTCAAAAATATCTGGTTATTTATCATACAAAGCTAGAATTAGCATATGAGCCCTGAAAAACTGTACTGAAGTGTTGAAGTTGCAAGTGCTTTGTTTATGTGTTCGCAGAGGTTAGAAGGCTCTCTGTATGCTCTCTGATGAGATCTGAGACTTTTAAGTGGCAGCAACATGTTCATGTTAGCAGATCAGAAAGATGGCGTTTGTATCTGACATCTTCACTTTTGGATGTGAAATAATAATGTTACTTGATGTCAGTAAACTGCACAAAGGCTGCTGCTGTTTAACAAACGAGGCCAAGCTGCTGTCATGCTGCATATAAATTGATAAAAAAGGGGCGAGAGAGACAAGAGATTTACTGTCTGCTGGTCTGGATTTTTTTCTTTTTCCTTACTGCTGCTCAGAAGACAGTGTGGATCTTTTACATTTCTGTTTAGCCACAGACAGGGATGGTCCATATACAGTATGCCCTCAGTGTTACTGAGTGAGACTAAATATTGTAAAATCTATTTGAGGAGCATAATTTTCTGATGTAGGATCTTGTGTTTCCTCATGTACAGATGTACAGATTCATTCAGTTAAAAGTTCACCCTTTATGTTTTGTTAGCTCCACCCACCTTCAATGAAACCCCGCCTCCTGTGGTGGAGACTCTGATTGGAGGTCATCTCTCGCTTCCCTGTGTTGCCAGTGGCAACCCTGCTCCAACCATCACCTGGCTCAAGGATGGCAGTGTTATTCAAAGAACAAATGATCAGGTATGTGTGAGTGTGTGATGCATATGTATGATATTCACAGCCACCATATCTGTTTAGCTCGTGTATCCTCTGTATTTTTTAATACTGATGTGTCAGTTTATAAGCATCATTTCACTTTTGTTTCCAGTTGAAGTGGAGCTAGTTTAAACTATTTTATTTAGAGTTAGGTAGTTTAATCCTATGGTTCCACAATTATTATTATTGTTATTATTATTATTGTTGTTATTATTATGAAATATTGAATAATTTGAACAGTTGTTTAACCATCTGAAATGTTCAGAGTGGAAATCACTGAAACAACTTGTAGAAATCTGAAATGTGACAAACTCTCAAACTCTCTGCCAAAAAGGGCGGGAAACAGTTGCTTCATCTTTGAAGCTGGGGCAGGCAGAAATTTAGAGAAGGGATGCCAGAAATGCCACGCAACACAACTGCAACCTTTGCCTACAGTTAGCAGAGGGCAAATCTATTTGCAACATTCAACACAGCTACTCATCACCTGCTTTCATGGTGAATCTATACTGTAACAAAAATATAAATATGCAACGCTTTTGTTTTTAATCCCATTTTTCATGAGGTCAAATAAAAGATCTAAGACTTTCTATAAACACAAAAGAGACACACACACACACACACATACACACACACAGATATATATATATATACCGTGGCCCATTATCATGCCATACACCTGCTGCCGTAGCCTGCTGCAGCATGATGTACACATTTGCTGGAAGCTTAAAATATACCAGTTCTTACGTGGCCTGCGTTGTCACTAGACATTGCGTGTTCGGGCATGCTGTGGGTCTGTGTGTACGACAGCGTGCTGCACTTCCTGCCAATATCCCTTCAACTTTACACAGCCACTGAAGAGGAGTGGTACCTAATAAATGTCTTTTTCTTTCCAAAATACGGCACATTATAAAGTGGCCTTTTATTGTGACCAGCCCCCGACACACCAGTGCAGTGATCGTGTGTAATCAGCGTCTCGATATGCCACACCTGTCAGGTGGACGGATTGTCTTGGCAAAGGCGAAATGCTCACTGACACATATTTAAACAAGGAAGGAACATTTAAGAGATAGACGCTTTTTTTTTGTGTGTGTGGTTAGAAAAAGTCTTCGATCTTTAATTTCAACTTCACATGTTCAATTTCATGATGGGAGCAAAAACAAAAGCGTTGTGTTTATATGTTTGCGTTCAATGTACATACACAACCAACCACTACAACACATTTAGATGTTACAGCGTGTTAGCTGCCCAGGAGAGGTACATCAACTTCTCTCCATCTGTGAAAAACACTTCACTGATACCGACACATGTTCACCTAAAGGGACGTGTACATGCATCTGCATTTGTAGAACAGCCGATAGGAAAACTCTCTCTCCCTGGAAAGACCTGTGATTGGCTAAAGTCTCCCATCGCCAGCTAGATTTTTCTAAAGCGTGAAAGCAAAACCAAGAGAAGGTAGCATACATCTAGTTTGCTCTCAGATTAAATGTAATTAGCTGTCAGATAGTGGAGTGAAAAGTACAGTATCCCATCTGTTACATGTAGGTGTGTGTATCTGTTGCTTTCTGGATATCTATCTATAGTCTATTTATGTACGTCGTATTTAGAAAGTGTTCAGACTCCTTCACTTTTTCACATGTTGTTTTTCACATGCTAAAATAATATTGTTTTTCCTTCATCAATCTACACCCAATATCCTTTAATGACAAAGTGAAAACAGAATTTTAGAATTTTTTGCAAAGGTATTAAAAGGAAAAACTGAAATATCACCTTGACATAAGTATTCAGACACTGCTATGACACTTAGAGTTTAGCTCCCGTTTCTGTTGATCATCTTTGAGACGTTTCTACACCTCTCCTGGAGTCCACCACCTGTGGTAAATTCAACTGACAGGACATGATTTGGAAAGATACACACCCGTGTGTCTCACGGCTGACGATGCATATCAGAGCAAAGGCCAAGCCATGTTTTTTCTTTGTCATCATGGGTTATTGAGTATAGATCGATGAAGGACAAATTTCTTTTACGTTATTTTATCGTGAGGCTGCAACATAACAAAATGTGAAAAAAAGGGGGTGTCGGAACACTTTACTGAATGCAGTGTATATGATACATACGGATGTATACGTATCTACATGTGTCGTTCCCGTGTGTCCGCCTCTCACTCTATCTGTCACATCATATTTACCAGGAGGGAACCTTATCTCTGCGAGCAGTGAGCATGCAGTCAGCAGGTCAGTACACCTGCCACGCCTCCAACTCCGAGGGAAACGTGACTCGCGTGACAAAAGTGAAGATCAAAGGTCAGTTGTTGCATGGCAGCCTGTCTGTCTGTCTTTCTGTCTGTCTGCCTGCCTGCCAGTTCCTTCAGTCTCTGTGATGTCTGTGTTCCTGACTGGCTGGGAGCCACCGTAATTTACATTTCTGTTTCTCCCTCTTGCATCATATGACAGAGTTGTAAGAGAAACTCAAACCGAATTAATCTTGCGTTCTTTCCCCTGTGAAGATAAAACACATATCATGATATGAGACGAGATATAATGTGGGATTTTTTTTTTGGGGGGGGGGGGGCGTTACTTTATCGTGATAAAGTTTCATCTTTTGCTAAATTTTTAAAGCTGCATTTCAGGGATGTGACAGCTTCCTGAGCTTGTTAGGCTCCTGTAGACAGATTTCTCTGTTTGGTCATAAAATTCTAAGAATTTTCCTCTTGAATGAAAATGTTTCTTGAGGTACCTGGTCAAAAATATATCATAAGAGATTTACAGCACAATAGACCCTCGACAGGTTCACAGAAGTCCTCAGATTACGGATTTAAATGTGCTGTCCAGTTTAAGGACAAACACATGTAGAATATGCAAATATGCTCCTGTGTATCATTGGATTACACCGACACGCCACTGGATTATACTTCTTCCTGTACTCCTACTCGTACTCCTACTGCTGATTTTCTCCAGAGAGCCAGGACTCTTCTGGAGCGCGGTGCATGGGGGAAATATTTTAGTTTTACCTTAATGTCTCCTGGAGGTTTCACTTCACTTTAGCATCTCAAACTTACAGTGGTCACATTTTGAACAATAATCATCATGAGCACACACTGCCCTAATACTTTTCAGTGTAAGTCACGTTATCTGAGCTTTTGGCTGCGTTTTCCCCCATCGTCGCCACATGGATGGATTATAGTACACTAATAGCTGATCTGGATGAAGTCAGTCTAAACGCCTTAAGTAACCCCTAAACTGTCACTCGTGCATATATACATCGGGCATTTCAGATTATCAGTAATGACAGCTGCAGAGATCATGTGGTTATTTATACATGAGACATGTGGTGTGTCAATCCTCCTTTATTAGCTCTTTGCTAAAAACACACGTGTCGGCGGTTGGCACGGCGGAGGGAAGTGATAAATGTGACATGGTAGCACCATGATTATGTTGGTATAAGGTTCTCAGGGATATTGTGGTATCTCCTGTTTTCTTTGAAGGGGTTATGTTTGAGAGCTTTTTTAACTCGCTTTGGGAGTTAATTGTCAAAATCGTGATGATTCTCAAATCTACAATGCATTTCCTGTTGCTTGATCCAGTCATGCATTGACTTTGTCTTCTTCACCAAAACTCTTCAGCGACTTTATCAACTTGCTTCATTTCCCTTTCCCACAGTCAGTGTAATCTTCATGTAGTCGACTCTAAACTAAACATCAGGTTAATGTATAATGAAAATAATTTTTTGTAGCAGCCCTACATGAGTTAAATGTTTTCAGTAGTAAATTGAAATATTATCGAAATGTCAATATGGCCAAGTGCGATATCCAAATTGCAAGAGTTGCAATTTTAGGTAAAATGTGTCACAACATGGCATACCTGAAGCATTGTGGTCTATAAATCATTTTCTCCAGATTTGAGCGAGTGCTTTGTTGGTACAAGACTCAATAAAAATGACATTATCTTCATTTTTATATTTTATTCAGTGAAAATGAAAGGAAAAAATCCATATCTTTCAGCCCCTAGTTCTGAGCAATGACTGTGTATAAAGATGGATGACGTGTCTCCACTTCATCCCACTGTACAAAAATGAAGCCAAAATATCCTGGATACGGGCGCTGCCATCTTCCGCTTGTGACATCATTTGGAGCCAGAATCTGCAGTAGTAGTGATCAGGAAGTGGAGCCACGGTCTCGAGGTCCCACCCGAACACTCCCATGACCCAGTTGTGAGTCAGTCACAGCTGGCAGTCATGATGTTACACTCCCATTTTATACCGTCAAATAACTCATTTCAAACCAAACTTATCAGAAAAATGAACAAACATCAGTGTAACAAAAAGTACCTCGTCCTAGAATGACAGAAACCATCTTTGAGCTTTTGCTCGTCATGTTTTGAGAACTGCCAAAGTGTTTCAGAATAACATGACTAAAGATCTTTAGACTTAACGATTACACGATTAATCGAAAAAATAAAATCTGTTGAAAAAATAATCAACAGATTCATTTATAATGAAAATAATCATCTTTTTTGTGACTTAATTTAATATATTTTGTGACCTGCCTCTCACTAGGTCCACCTGTCATTGTCGTCCCGCCCAAAAGCACCTCTCTCAACATGTCCCAGCATGCATCTCTCCAGTGCCAGGCTGTGGCCGACCCCCCCAACATGACCTACATCTGGCAGAGAGGTGGAGAGAACGTCTATCACATAGAGTGAGTGCAATCATTTCTTGTTTTTTTCTGTGCAATCCTTTATTACACGTAGATGTTTGTGAAGTGTTACCTGCGGGTTTTAAATCTCACTATAGGAGAAGAAGAATGGTTGTTACATCTCATTCAAATCTAACTTTTTATGGAAAGTTAAAAACACAGTGCTTCGCCAAGAGACAAAAAGAGAGAAAAAGAAAAAAAATTTGGAAAAAAAAGAGAATCAACACAATAATTGAAATGTGAGCAGAACAATTAGACATTCAGAGAGATCAGGCAGATTAACTATGTGAGTACAAAGATAAATAAAAGATCTCACCATTTTGTTTGACAATGAAAATGAGTTTCACCTGAAGTCTTATGGCAGTCTGTAGATGAGACAAAATGTGCTTCTTTATATCCACAGACACTAAACTAAAACCTGCCTCCTCATAGGTCTTAGTTAATGAAGCAGTTTCCCTGCGGGGATCAATAAAGTTTTTCTGATTCAGGTTCTGGTTCTGGGCCATGGAGCCACTGCACATGAAAGCCAGGCCCGGAGGACCAAACAAATCTAGAAGCGACATTTTTTAAAAGCCTGTCAGACATGTACTCGTGTGCAGAGTGCGCTGAATGATTTGATGACAAATGTTGAATTTTCTTCAAACTGACCTGGAGTAAGTGGAGCGACTTTAAAAACACAAGCAGTACCCGCTTATTGCTTTGCCTCAGGTCTCGCGCATGTGCTGCTGCGTTCCGGATTAAACTTGTCACAGTGCTGGTGACCGAGGGCCAGCTCTGCATTAGACGGAGAAACAACATGAGAAGACATAATGCACTCATGAAATTTCCAGTAATTTGAGTCGAAATCATCAATTTTATATGTTATTGTTGCTCACTAATTTATCACGCTCTGAAAACGCCAGCCCCTCAGGTAAAAGCAAGTCAGCTGCTGCCACTTTCTTCTTAAACTCTTCACACTCATGCTGTAATGTTGGAAGTCCCTCCATGCATGATATTTTCTCAGCTGTGAGTTTGCCAGTTTATGTTAGCTTGAACTAAAATAACAACACTTAGCTAGTGACTGGAAAAATCTGGATAGTGCTACAGCGATGCCCAGGAAGTCTCCGTCGGGAAAAACACACCACTCGATATGTTTATGTTTTTCACAAAGACAGAGCGGTGTGTCTCACCTCAGGGAGTGTCTGTGGTGATTCCTGCTTTGGTTGCCACAGTATGTAGGTGTTAAAGGGACAGAACAATATTCATCAAAATGAATAAATGATTTACAATATAAATGTTTCTGAACTTTGGCTGCACACAGTGTTTTAACAAGCCAAGAGTGACAAGTTTAGACCAGAACTAAAGGAGCTTTGCAGCTATCAAGCCTTACGACACAATGCTTTATGCTGCACTTCGGCAATACTCTTGATATGATAAAAGGTGGGTTTTTTTCAGCTTCTGTTGTGAAATTCAAATCAGCTCAAAAGAGACACACCAAGGTTATTTGCTTAGGGCTTGACATTTTCTGCCAGGGATTTCTAAGCTAAAGCACAGCTTCTCCTTTTTTGGATTTTTTTGTTGCAATGCTTTGCACCTCAGTGTTATGTTTGTTCACTTGCCGGGAAGCACTGTAAAAATAAGTTGATATGAACGATAACTTCGTATCATATGGTAGTGTACAGCTGTGCATCGCCTGTTATGAAAGGTTTAAAAATACACAACCATGGAAGCACATTAATTAGATACTGATCAGAGATGTAAGAGCCTTTGGTGATGTCATCGCATTTGAAAAGGGAAGATCTGGGTGTGATGAGGAGTCGACTCTGATTTAAGGCACTTGATGTGAAGACTGGATGTGAATGTGGGTGGAGGTGGGTGGCAGCAAATACGCACTGAAATGACAGCTGACAACAGAAGAGAGGAGAACAGATTAAAGTTTGACAGCAACGACATCATTGACTGATGACATTGTGGCGAAATATGAAATATGATTGGTTTTAGCAGAAATGCCCCTAGTCAGCTGATCAGAAGAAGCAGGGAAAGAAATTGTGAATGAATGAGACATAAAGACAGTCTTCTTGGTTGAACTTATGCAAAACTTCATGTGTTGTCCCAGTGGCAGCATGGAAATGACAGGTGCCAGAGTGGAGCCCTGGTGTATCCCGATGGGCTACTATCTTGAAATGTGTAATTTTATATTGATATCTAATATGAACATATAATCATTTCTAGAAACAAAATAAAAATAAAAATAAAAGTAATTGATAAAGAGTGCCGCAGGAATGATGTATTTTGTAGGCCAACCCAGATGTTAGCATCACCCTGGTTCCCACTGCAAAAATGCAGTAAGATTTTTCCATTGGTTGCAGAAAGTAAGCTCTGTGACAAACAAAGGTTTATGATACTTTGTTCAGCAGGAGATATATACATAATCTTCACAAATAAACCACGGTCACATGACTTCAATGTCACCAGCGCCAAACTTCCAACTTGTATTTTGATTTAGCTCTTACCTCTTTTACAAAAGCCTTTCCTCTTACCAAGTTAGTAATAGTTTGCAAAAGTGCGAGTACAAACACAACGAGGCTGTAAAGCTGGAGTGGTGACTCGATCGGTTTTCAGGTTCAGAATGATGACGTTTAATGTCCACGACAACCTCTGTAGTCTCATTTAACCACTTGTTAGCAACCGGCCTTTTATTAAGAGATGTAAAAGCTTAAAGAAATTCCTACTGCGTATTTTATGTTGTAGAATAAAATGTGAAAACGTCTTGAGCTTGTGTCAACCACAGACCTTATTTCAGGAAACTAACCCTAATACATTGACTTTGGGATGAGGCAACCGGAAGTCCTAAGACACTTACTAAGGACTCATTCCTGCAGCACTCTCTGCATCTTGTCTCACAGTGTACAGTATATACAGTATATTGGCCATCAGAGAGTAACTCAACACCAGCTTAACACCTTGTTTTTGCTGACCTCCAGTGGTCGTAGTTACCTCCTCAATGTAGTTATGTAGTGGTGCATCCAGAAGGTGCTTCCTCATTTCCTTACTCCGTTCTCCGAATTGTGACATCGCCATTATTATTGAGGATGTTTCAATACCTTAAATGTGTGGTAGAGGAGTGAGGAGGGAGGAGCGAAGAGGGAGGAGCGAGGAAACGAGGAGGCCAAAAAAAGGATTCACATGTGCATCCTACATGAATGTATTTTTTTTTTTTTTACCACACATCAACACCCCCTCGGTCAGAATCTGCTTATTGGTCAGCTGATCTGACGGGAAAGTAAAGGCAACAGCTGGGCTGTAGGAACCAGCAGCGGCTCCACTGTTATTCATGTTATTCATAAAATAAACATGATTGGAAAAACTAAGTGAATCACAAAATCATCTTTTCCAGGTTTGTTTATTTGTTCTTCATAAACCAAGAGGCTTTTCTTCTTCTTTTCTTAGTTTTCATTCCAAGTTCATCTCGGTTTGTTCAGAATAAACATACAGCTGCATTCTGATACAGTCTGCCACACAGTCACGGTTATCATTATTAGTGCAATAATATGAACCTGAGTGTCAGAAGGATGTCAGACTCACTGTGTATGTGGCCTTTTACAAGCTACAGATTTTACTCAGAGTATTTATTTCTGTCTTTATCTCTCCCTCACATCTGCTCTATTCTTTCAGTGTCGAACGAAATGTAATTGTCTATTTGGTTTATTTCTATCCGTCACATTCTATAATGCCCTGATGCAGCATAGATCTATATTAAGTGTTGCAGCAGCTGTCATCAGGTGTCAGGTGTTTTTTCTTTTGTTACTTTTACATATTGTACAGATTTCATAGTTGAGATGCTGTCGGTATCTCTTCAGAATGACGCTAGAGGGAGCGAGGTTGTACCGTTTTCTGGATGCAGCATCAATCCATCCATCCTCGCACCTCCTGCTCGCGTCCCTGCTGGGAGGAGGTAGAGATGTACAGTGGCAAGATAAAGTCAGTGAAACCCTCAGAATGACCTTGTTTTCTGCATTCATTTTTCACAAGTGTAGACCAACACAATGATAACAGAAAAACAATTAAAATCTTTTGTTCCTTATTGAGCACAGCCATTTAAACATTCAGTGCTGGTGGAAAAAGTAAGTGAGACCTTGGATTTAATAACTGGTTGAACCTCCTTTGGCAGCAATAACCTCAAACAAGCTCTTACAGTAGCTGCTGATCAGACCTGCACAATGTTCTATTAGGGAACTGCTTCAGCTCAGACATATAGTCAGGATGTCTGGTGTGAGCGGCTCTGTTCGGGTCATTCCACAGCATCTCTACTGGATTAAGTCTGGACTCTGACTGGACCGCTCCAAAAGGCGGATTTTCTGTGTTTGAAGTCATTCTGTAGTAGATTTCTCTTTGTCCTGCTGCGTCACCCAACTCCTGCCGAGCTTCAGCAGGTGGACATCCAACCTAACACACCTTGTTAAACTTGGGAATTCATTTTCCTCTCTGATGTCAAGCTGTCCGGGCCCAGAGGCAGCAGAGCTCCCTCCTACCCTACGTCAGCTTTGCGATGACGTTTTGGTGTTGGTGTGCAGTTCCCTGCCTACACCACACATACTGCTGCATGTTCTTCCTGAACTATTCGACCTTAGTTTCATCAGTCCACAAAACATTTTGCCAGTGGTGCTGTGGAGGGTCAAGCTGCTCTTTGGCAAACTTCAGGCGTGCTGTGATGAAACAGCTTCCTCCATAGTGTCCTGTGATGGACACCATGCTCCATGACTTGCGTATTGGTCGACTCATGAGCAGAGAAGTTAACCAGCTCCGGTGATTCCTTTTAAGCCTTTGGCTCAGGGGTTTCTTTTTTACCTCACTGAGCATCTGCATTGTGCCTTTGGATTCATCTCTGTCTGGCACCCACCTCTGGGGAGAATATTAAACCGTCTCCATTTATAGACAGTCTTTCTAACAGTCGACTGATGAATATGTAAACTCTGAGATGACTTTGTAACCCTTCCAGCTTTATGCAAATCAGCAATTCTTAATTGTGAGTCTCCTGAGATCTCTTTTGCGAGGCATGGTTCACATCAGCAGATGCTTCCTGTGAACAGAAAACTCAAAATGTTTGAGCGTCTCTTTACAAGGCAAACTAACCCACACCTCCAATCTGGCTTCATTGGGTGGACTCCAGGTTTGATAACTCCGGACTCCAGTTTTACTAATGTCATTAGCCGAGGGGTTCACATAATTTTTACTACCCACCCTGTGAATTTTCGAATGAATAAATAATCGTAACTTAGAAGAACATATAACCATATTTTAAAACAAATGAATACATGGAGCGACAAGCCAGATAAGCCAAATGGAAACCATCCAGAGTGATTTAAGCGAGGTGTGTGGTGCAACAAGGAGAGGTCAGTTTTCAGCTATCAGTTATCAGCGGAATAGGAGAATATGTTTTGTGTTACCTTTGTGTTTGTGTGTCCTTGTGTGTGATACACACAAAATAAATCATTTCTCCATAGCTTTATTTGTACTCAAAAACTCCACAGAGCACCTTTAAGTTACTTTTTATGGCCCGTAAAGGAGTGGTCGTTAAAATATTTTTTATTAACAATTAAATAGCTGACTATTTGTAATGTGAAAAGGGTTACACAAAATGCACACATAATTATGACAGACCTCTGCGGCGCTACAGAGCTGTTTTAGTTCATTATTATGGTTCTATGGTACATTAACTGTACAATTCAGCCTCAGGGCTCTCATCAGCCCCATTTCCACTGGGTACTACAGCTCAACACCAAATGTCAGACAAAGTTAGCTACTAGCTAATGAAGAAAGTAGTGAAAGTGCCAGAGATTTTTCTTAGGAGTTAGTGGAGGCAAAACCACTGATAAAAGGAGAGTAACTATTGGACTTCTATTCATCAAGTAGACAGACGTACGACTCCAAATGAATGCTAATGCTAATTATCCCTTTGTCTGCCGGATGCTGCAAGTAGGTGATTGTTTCCCAACGTTTTAGACACAGTAACTTTATAAAAGGTAATATATCAGGCGTGCTTGACAGTTATGCAGACTTAATGAACACATATAAAACTAGAATGGCATGCAGTAGAGCGCATACCTCGGCCAAGGCCAAGCAATCCTACACGCCTGTCAGATCCAGATTATTATCTCGAACTGCACCAGATTGTACAAAAATAATAGATCCCCACAATGTAAATATGACAGATTTTTTTAATATCATGATCCATAAATTATCCCCTGAGAAACTGACCAAAGTGTTGAACAATGCCTCAAAATGTGAAAGGTCCCATATTGTATAAAGTGAGATTTCCATGTCTATTTTGATTATAAAGTAGGGCTGGGTTCTGTTTTAATATGGTGAAAGTATTGAAGCACTCAGTCCACAGACAAATTATTCACAAAGCCTGTATTTAGAAACTTAAAACAAGCTGTCAGGACTTCTGTAACTGTGTGATATCACAACAAAACAGCTACCGCTCTCAGCCACTCCCCGAGCCCAGCCCACCCACACCCTCTCTGACTTTACCTGAAATCTGCTATATTTTTATTTGATCATTTAGAAAACAGTCAGCCAATCAGAGGAGAGTCTCTGAACCTCTCTTCTGATTGGCTCGCCGACCTGTTACTACAGCTCCAGAGAGATGTAAAACTACATTGAGATGATTTTTGGGTCTTAAAACCACAACTATATCAACACTTCAAGTCAAACACCGGAAAAGTGTAAAATATGGGACCTTTAAGGAAATTGTTAAAAATACCCCTGGATCTGCACCTTTTAATTGGATCATCACCAAAATGGGTGAATGGGTTCTTCCCGGGGGTAAGGCCCCATCCCTCCTCCAAGTTTGGTACAAATCGGTTCAGTACTTCTTGCGTAATCCTGCTGACAAACAAACTAACAAACTAACAAACTAACAAACGTACAAGTGAAAACATCTCACTGCCTGGGGGAGGTAATGAAGGAGAGAAAAAAAAGGCTTCACTCATGTCTCTTTAAAAGAAAAAAAAAAAAAAAAAGAAATTGGCCTGAAACTGTGAAGCACTGAATGAGCTTTTCTGTGAGAGAGGTTTCACAATAGGAGTGTTCAGAGCCAGGGAGAAGATCTGAGTGAGCGGGGAATGGTTCCTGATTGCTGGCACATCATCCAGCAGACAATTCAACACTCTTTAAAAAAATAAATAAATAAAAAATACGGTGGCTGGGATAGGGTCAGATGAGCAGGTGGAGGGCTTAATTTGCATTACTTCTCCTCCTGAACATTTCTCTATCACACATATCATTATTCATCACAGTTACACTCAGGTTAATACTCAACCTGATTTTGATGAGGAAAAAAGTTTTAGAGAGGCTTTTTGGAGCTGATATATAATGCTGTTAACAGCTGAGTAGAGCACACGAGGATTATTCTGATTATCTGTTACTAATTTTGGGGAATAAGCTCTTTTGTAATTATTCCTTAAAAATAGTGAGGTGTTCTTTGAGAAACCAAGTTTTCCTCCATTAGTTTTTTTCCATTTACCCTTGAATGTAGCCTGAGTTTTATGGTAGTTTTTGGCCTTATTTTGAGTTGGTTTAGTTCTTGTAGCATTTATTTTGGAAAATGTTAACCAGAGGTGTGGACTCGATTCACATTCATACATCAGAACAGAAACCTAAACTTTATCTTTCGTCAGCATAAATGGCAAATTAATTTACCTAATTTACCTTCCCACTATGCAACTTTTGACTGTTGTCTAATTAATGCGCTATAAGACACTGTCTCTACTCAGCCTTATATAATTTGTGGGTACAAAAACCAACAGTCTTCTTTGGTGAAACTATCCAGCAGCTTTTTGTGTCAGCTTCAGTTTTCAGAATCTCTCACAGAATCTCAGTGTTTTAAGCTGATCAGCGTAATAACTATGAACCAGGAGCTCCAGTATTTAGAGCAATCAGCTTGTAAAAAAAATAAGGTGTGCGAATTCAGGCTACAGCTTTTATTTCGGTGAGTCAGATGCATATTGAAGGAGAGTTTCATATTATATGCTGCTGAGTTTTCATAGTTCAGTTTTTACCCATAGTTGTGACAAATGATTTCAAATCTGTAGTGTTTCTCTCTTCTCAGCCAACAAAAAGTAGGACTATACAGCTCAATGAAATCTCAGAGTTTCTGTTATTTTTTGTTACAACTTTAAATGTTGAAAATTGGAGGCAAATGTATTCAATACTAGATTCAGGTTTGATAAAATGCTATTTACCCCCGAGCTTAGTCCCAGAGTAACCTGATCATTTTGCTTTTAAATGTTCTAAAACTTATAAATATAAAAATTAAACTTACTACACCAAGTAACTCTGTTTTAGATTTAGTTTATTAAATTTGTGTGAGGATGACGCACATAATGACTCAATCTCTCTACTTACAAATCAAATAATGACTTTGTCCCACCTGTGCTGTTGCTCAGTTGCTATGATGAATGTGTTTATTGCTGAAAAGATTAATCACTTAATCACAGAAAAACACAGAAAATTGTCAACATTTTTGATAATCTTTTCTTTTTTTTCATGTATTAAGCACAAATGCCAAACTTTCTCCATTTCCTGCCTTTCAGATCTAAGGGTTTTCCAATTTTGTTTATTGTAAATTAAATATCTTTGTATTTTTAAACTGTTGGTCCGTCTCCTTTTAGCTCTGGTTTGGTCTCCAGCAACTACTTAGAAAAACATCTGGCTCTTCATCTGCCAGATGTTCCACTTACTCCACCGTCTTGTTGCTCATTTGTCTGTCATTTGATGCTGAGCGGATAGTGCACAGTGGGTTTATCAGAACTTGTTTGGTGAAAACAACAGATGGAATCAGAGTTGATGAGAGTGCTGATACTGAACTGTACAGTAAAAGTGTCATAAAACCAAATCAATGAGCCAGAACAGGCTAAAAAGCTCAGTAGAGTCGCAGAGTTGGTGATAATTCTTTGTGAGTTTGTCACTGCGAGCAGCCCCCTCTTCACATTAGCCGTTTGATTGATTGTTAATGTAAAAAATGTTGTTAAATGGAGCTTAAATAACAGCAGCTTTCAGGCACACAGTGACATTGATGTCAGTGCAAAGGGAGGAAAACAGAGTAGTGATGAGAAACATCCAGGTCGCTTACAGTACATGAATCATCTGACCTCCTTGGTAATTAGCACGAATGTGTGACTTTGAATCCTCCCACGAGGACGTACATCACCATAACCTGCTTGTGAGGTGCAGCCTGTTCCATAGCTTCTCCCTCTGCTGTCTCTGTAAATGTAAGAATGTATATGAGTGGGCACTTCTCTTCCCACTCCAGCTGAAATGAAATGAATTTTCCTAAAGCTCCATCTGCTCTATCCTCTCACAGGAAAAAAACAAAAAAAAACAAAAAAAACTCCTACACTCTTTGAGAACCTGTTTGACTCAACTCCAGTGGAAGAGCTGAATTACCTCTCGCTGCTATTCTGAAGTAGCTGGTTTGTTTCTTTACCTGTTCAATAATTCCCGTGTGTTTCCCACAAGGTCTTTGAAAAAGCGAGTGAAGATCATGGTAGATGGAACTCTGCTCATCTCCAGTCTCATCCCAGAGGATTCTGGGAACTACACCTGCATGCCAACCAATGGCCTGCTGACCCCGCCCACCGCCTCAGCCAATCTCACAGTGATGCGTACGTATATCTGTGTGTAGTCTGCAGTTAATGCAGAGTATGTGAGTCCTCCAGGGACATCACATATATTTATTTTTTCTTTCTTATATTCTCATTCAGAATTTCAACACATTAGAGTTTAACAGTCAACTCATTTTTTAAACAATGTTTTTGTCTTTTAGGCACCAAGATGTTATTTATGAAACATTATTCAGCCAAGTATTATCCAATGAAATATTGAAATATAAACATTTCATCAAAGGGGACAGATGCTGGGTGGGAGTCATCTCCAACAATATCCAGCGCTTTTTGATGGAGCCAGAATTTATAAATTAAAGAAAGAGATTGGAAGCAGTAGCCAGAAATTGCAGATGCAGATTTGATCTATTTTCTCTCATACACTGGTTTCAGCTAAAGTCACAGTAACAGACTGAATTGTGCCAGTGAAAGTCAGCACATTTACCACAAGTGATGTGACACATTAACCATAGTTCCCTTGAAACTGAATTTTTTAAACATCCTTAAAAAGTATAATTGATGAGCCAACTTTAAAGGTCCCATATCGTATAAAAAGGCATTTCCATGTCTTTTTGATCATAAAACAGGTCTTGGTTCTATATTAATACTGTGAAAGTATCAAAGTGCTCAGTCCACTGAGAAATGCACGCAGCCTGTATTCACAAACTGAGCCATGAAACGAGCTGTCAGAACTTCTGTAGCAGTCACCGCTCTCAGCCGTGCCCCAAGCCCCGCCCATTTGGACCCACCATCCAACCTTGCAGGATTTGGTTTCTCTGAGTGTTTACCTGAAATCTGCTATATTTTTATTCAACCATTCAGAAAACAGTCAGCTAACAGACATGTTGTCACTAGAGCTCCAGACAGGAGCCTGAGAGAGGAGATGTAAAACTGCATTGAGATGGTTTTTGGTTCTTAAAACCACAAATACATCTTCTTATGGATCAACACTTCAAATAAAACACTGGAAAAGTGTAAAATATGGGACGGTTAAGTTTTAACAGAAATGACAATGTTGAAACCAAATGTATTTTACGGTTATATTTACATATTTAACTGAAGACTTACAAGCAAACATTTCTGAGTTTATTAACCACTCATAAGTGAAAATATAAGCCCGTTTACAGATGTAAACAATCCTTTAGTGGTGTCAGAAAACAGTCATAACTTTGATTTATTTATTGTAAAATCAGTAACAGTTGGCAATGTAGACTTTTCCTCTGAATATTTTACTGTTGCTTGTAGACCTGTAAAAAACCCTTCAGACACGTTCAGTCAGCTGTAAATACAAGGAGCCGCACTTGTAGTAAAAACGCAGTCACACAGGAAACAGAGTGCAACAAAAGCAATCTGTTGAAACAGAGGTTATGGATCATCATGTAGGTTTCTCTGCCCTAGTACGTGTAATTTCCTATGGTATTGAAACAGTAAGAAATTCTAGTTGCTGCAAAGTAAATTACTTTAATTCCTTTCCTCCGCTCAGACCCAGCAAAGGCTCTGCAAATGCCTCAGGAGACGTTCCTTCCCACAGGTATGGATGGCGTGATTACCTGCCCAGCGGTAGCTCAACCTCCACTGCTCGGTGTGGATTGGATGAAGGATGGAGCGCCACTTGACCTGTTCTTGGTAATAAAAAGAATCATCTCCACAGGGAGCAGCAGCCGCTGTCAGACCTTTGTTCTGTGCCCAAACTCAAATTTATGTCCCACCACTCTATTTATTGATTCCTGATGCTGCAAACATCACAGGCAACCTGGCGGCCTCTGTTCATTGTCTTGTAGCAGAGATATGTCTGATGCCGCTGCTGACTACAGGCACCTTTTAAAACAGCCGCCATTAGCAGCTTGTGATGCGAAAGTTTTTTTTTTTTTTTTTTTGTTTTTTTTTATACAATCAACCCACTCAACTTGCTACAGTGCAGCAGAGCAACAATTTTCTTGCTATTACACTGTGAACATGAGGTAGAAGCTATGATACTTTTTTTTTTTTTTTCTCATGTGTCCACGGATGGAAATATCCTTCCAGGTTTTCAGTTGTGATGCCATTAACTCACATATATCTTAATGGACAGGGATGATGTGTCCAACCTTAAAAGCTCTGGAAGCATTCCCCAAGGAACTCCTAGTTGCCCCCTTCACTCTCCCTTTTTTCCGTTTTTTTCCCCACTTTCGCTTCAATCAGTGGCTCACCTCTGGCGTCTGAGTGATGGGTGGAGGAACCATTATAGATGAGGAGCGGGGAGTGGGACATCCCATCTTTTTTTTCTTTTTTTTTTTTCTACCTTTGTCCTCCCTCATGTTTTCAGATTGGAATTACATAAGCAGAGTCCACGATGGCAGCTCCCAATAAAAACATTTCCTCAGTTTTGACTGTAAAAGCTCCACTGAACACGCCCTCCCCTCCTCCTCCTCCTCCTCTTCCTCCCCCACCCCCCCCTCCTTCCCCTTCACATGCTGTGTCGACCCCCTTCTGAACACTTTGGTCTGAGCGATGGACATGATGGTGGATGAGAAGCACCGCAGGAAATGTGATAGATCCCTATAGTGTGGCACACAGGCGTTGTCAGGCTGTTATTCTGCCAATTATTCCAATTTCACCCTGGATGTCACTAGCTCTTATACCCACAGTAATACTTTCTCACAGCCTCATTCTAGGGAGGATAATAGCAGTTTTGACTTCATTAAACAGAGTGGGAACCTTTCGCGCAGTCAAAGCGCCACACAAGCCTTTCTCTGTGCCTTAATGGGGAAAAAATGACTTGAAAATTTACCTGCTTTTAATGCAAATGCTTCAGAAAGTGATGTTGAACGCACTGCAGAGCATTTCTGTAACGTGTGTGTGTGTGTGTGTGTGTGTGTGTGTGTGTGTGTGTGTGTGTGTGCGTGTGTGTGTGTGCGTGTGCGTGTGTGCGTGTGCGTGTGTGTGTATGGATTCACCTCAGAGATGATGAGGAGGATATCTTTTGTTTTTTTCCTATTACATGTAATTTTTGGAAATCATCTTCTAGAAACTGTGACGACATTAACAAATAATGCACCTTTTTAAAGAAGTTTGGAAATAATCTGCCCAGTGGGGACTTAAGTACTTAATCACTGCAGGACTGTCGAAGGCAGATATCAGAAACATTATTTCTGTAAATCCTTCAAACACAGCTGAGGAGCTCATACGTGGTCTTGGAGTGGTTACAGATTCCTGCCTTTTCGCTCTTAAAGCTCTCTGCACACTTTTTTTTTTTTTTTTTTTGCCATTAATGCTATGTATCCTTCCAGGCTGTGCTACTTCCTTTCATTTCTAACTGTCAGCGTGTGTGTGTGTGAGCATTGTGCTTTTTTTTCTCAGTATCCAGGATGGACCTTGACACCGGAGGGTTCATTATTCATGGCCACAGTCAATGACGATGCCGCAGGCGTGTACGCGTGTACTCCATACAACAGCTACGGCAGCATGGGTTCATCTGGCCCAACCAGCGTGATTCTACAGGTTCGTGAGACCTCGAGGCCACCCGGGTCACCCAGCGGAGCGATACCACACATAACATGAAGTCATTTAAAATACCTATTGTAAGGCAGACTACATTTCCTGCATTGTTAACGACAAATTGTTGGTCAGTCGTGCCACGGCAGCTCAGAAACTGCCGCTGAATCTGTCCACCCAGTTCAGCTAAAATGTCTCTCTACACCCCTGTGTATTTTAATTAACCACCGCTGCATCTGTCACAGCGAATTAAAAACTTAGCGGAAACGACATTTTATTGACCTTTTCACTCTGACGTGTGAGCCCTCTGGCATTAATGGGAGTCAACTCAGACTCACTACAATGGCAGCACTATTTGGGAGTTAATTGTGTGGCTAATCCTTTTGTTATTAAGATAATCTTGTCCAAAGCGGCAGTAATCCAGTCTTAAAATCCATTGTTGGCATTGCTGCAATCTCCTTGATTCAGCTATATTGTTTTGGCAATTCACAGGACCCCCCAACATTCAGCGTCACTCCAGAGAAGCAGTACACACAGGAGGCTGGAAGGACCCTGCTCATTCCCTGTCAAGGAAACGAGGACCCGACAATTAAAGTGACATGGAGCAAGGTAAATAACCCAGTACAGGTTATTCGATGTGTTTATGTTTCTATTGAAAGTTATTGTACAACGAGCTAATTTGAAAATCTTCTGTGCATGTAATGGCTACAGTATATAACACAAACGTACGCATTAACATGCAGTAGGTACAAGAACAAATGCCTATAGAAATGTCTAAATACTAAAGCATATGGTGTAATCCAGATGTAACTAGATACATTTTTATAAATTTTATGGGCGATCGTTTCTGCAGAACTCATCCACCCTTGACCTCCTTAAAGCAGAATAAAGAATATATTTTCCAAGTTTTCCAAGGCCACTGCACTTAGCTGTTAGGTAGTGGGTCGTAGTAGCTAGCAGAGCGGTAGCACGTAAGTGTGTGGCAGTTGGCGAAAGCTTTGTGTAGATTTCCAAAGGAGCGAGGTTTAGGTCTAACTTCGCTCATTTTTTCATTCATCACACAAGAATTGAATCAAATCCCTGTCATTATTATCACCATTATATGCCCCTGCCCGCCCGAACCTGAAACTTTCAATCACAGGAACGGCAAACAACACTCGTTCAGCCTGGGTGTAGTTACTCTTTGAAGGAAAATTCTGTTTGAGCTGCTACGTCCTCTGTGCACAACTTGTGCAGTTGGGCGGAGGTCAAAACTAAATCAGATCACATCTGGCGAGACTCCAGCGTGCTGATGAGTGTGTTCAGAAGTGTAATCTTTGCATGGAGGTCAGCGCAGGGATGTTTGCTCCTCCACATAGGTTTTGGTGAGCACTTACTGCTAGAAGTCAATACTTTAAAAGGCAAACAGTCTTAGCTTGAATGGCCTTACTTTACCAAGTAGAAAATGCATTCTCTCACACAAGCACATGCACGCTCTGTGGACCAGATTAACTGATTGTATAACGAGCGAGGGTAAAAATCGAAAATGTGCATTAAGTGTGAATGGATCTCTGTCAGCACAGAATCAAAAACAAGACACTGTCCCAAATACTTTCTGACTGCACTGTGTAAAATCTATATCACTGTCAATACACTGCCAGATACTGATAATGATTATTGAACTGTAATGAGAAACCTTTTTAATCCATAAATCAATCATGCTTTCCTAATTGATCCCACTATAACCAGTTGTGAACTGATTGGCTGGTTAAACTGGGTTGATGTAATTGGTCGTTGGAGCTGGTCTCAGTTAGATTATTAGATGTGGACAGTTAATTGAACTTGATGGATAAGAGCTCCATTATACTGGCAATTTAAAAACTTTGATTATTTTGTACGGACTGTGTATTGAAACAGATGACGAGAGTTTTGTTCCCTCTGCGGTCTTTGTGTGTCTGGTAGGTCGACTTGGCTCGTCGCATCTCTTACTCCATAGAACCCAACGGCTCTCTGCTGCTGCAGCCGCTCACCAAGGACCACCAGGGGGCGTGGGAGTGCAGCGCCGCTAACCGCGTAGCCTCGGCGAAGGCCATCACACAAGTCTTTGTCCTGGGTGAGTGAGCTATCTGAGAATGCTGTAATGTAAAAAGTGTGTTCCGCTATTACGTGAGCAGTCTACATTTTTATTTTGTTTGAATTGTTTTCTGTAAACCCCTTATTACAGCCAGCACAGGACGGATGCCTGTGCCTCCACTCCGCCTCCGACGGATAAATGTGGCACATCTAGAGATGGCCTCTAAACTTTAGTGGTATCAGGTAGTTGAAGTGCTGGCTGATTTCCATCAACTCCTCTCCGTTCCCTCCATTACAGGAACCAGTCCCCATGCGGCTACCTCTCTGTCCGTCTCTCCAGGGGTGAAGCAGGCCAACTTATCCTGGGAGGCAGGCTTTGATGGAGGATCAGCACAGACATTTTCAGTTTGGTGGGTGTAAAGCCTCCCACTTTCTTCTCGGGCTGTAACCATGGCAGCCATCGACAACGCTGGTATTACTCTATTGATCTCCAGGATGAGGAATTCATTTATCTGTTATCACTTCTTGGCAGCTACAATAAAAAACGCTGCTGCAGAGCATAGCTTTATAATGCAGTGGCCGCGCTAGTTCAATAGGAGGTTACTGGCAAAACAGAACGTAAGACATTTGTTTTGTTGTGAATCAGGGCTTTTACAATAGATTGGCTTAGAGAACACAGTGTTTTAGATAAGCCTGTGATGAATTTAAAAGAGAGTGATGGACAGAATAAAAGGAATGTAAAACTACAGCCAGCTGGATAACAACTAACCAGAGAGCTACTGTTAGAGTTGTGTTCTCTTTTCAAAACATGAGCGCAGTATCACAGTTATAATGCATGGACATGAGGTTATTTTAGTTCAATTAAGTTTAAAAAAAAAAAAAAAAAAGAGCTAGGATTCAAAATTCTAAATCGAATAAAAAACTATATTTAGATTATCATGTTTTTTTGATGTCAAAGAATGGCATGGTGATGACATGCAGGAACCTTCTACTAATGCTCGTCTTAATCACATTGTAACCTGCGAGTGCTACATCAGATGAATATGATATGAGCTTTCTTAATCCCTGAGAGGGAACTGGGTCATCGCTGCAGCAAAGGAGCAGCATGGAAAATAAATATAAATTACATCAAAAAACATGAAAATAGATCAGAATAACAGTATAAACAAACCTTCTAAAGTCACAGCTACTCGTCGCTCTGACAGCCTGACACGTTACGGCCGAAGATTAAGAAGTGAACACACTCTCTCTGTTGTGAGAAACAAAAAAAAACCCACTGCAAACACTTTTGCTTTTTCTGCGCTGTGTCAACTCTAACAGGATGAAGATTGAATGTTTTTCAACTGCAGGCTAATAACCATAGCAGATAGGTCTCGTTAGAACATTGTGTCTTTCCACAAATTAAATTTTTAACAATCACGCTTTTTGTTTTACAGCTGTGAAAGCTCTATGGCCAAGTGCTCACAACATATAGTTGAAAAATCAATTGCTACAGACCAAAATAGAAAAACACCCACACATTTCTTATTTTTTATTCTTAGGAAGTGAAGTCTGCTCTTGTCTTTTGCTTTATAAAAATGACCTGCTTTATGCGCCACAATAACATACAGTATTTATGCTTAATTCAAATTTCAGAGTCTGCAAAAGAGAAGCACCTAACAATTAGCTGCACCATGTAACATTTTGTCTTCTCATAAAGAGCGCACCTTTTCTGTTGACCTGAAGCCATCATAATGTAATGCTCTGTATAAAATAGATGTATAGAACCTCAGCTTGAATAGGAGCATGAAAATCACCATAATTGGAGTTGCATAGCAGGGACACATCAGTGTCTCTGCCACAAGATCTGGAGATGATGATGAGTATGAATGATTAATGAAACCTACTTTTCTGTCATGTTTCATAAAACCAGACTCCCAGAATTCCGCACCGCTCTTTTGTTCTCACTTCTTTTTCTCTCGGTCTCGTCTCTCTCCCTCTGCAGGGTGAAGAAGCTTTCAGTGAGTGATAATGATGCCAAGCAGGACTGGTTCTCTGTGCCTGTGCCCCTGTCCTCCGGCACCAGGCTGCAGGTGACAGGCCTGTCTCCTGCCACCGAATACCAGTTCAGCATCCTGTCGCAGAATAAAATGGGCACAGGACCCTTCAGCGAGATCGTCACCTCACGGACTTTGGGTCAGTACCATCCCCCAGAAGCTGTTTCTGAAAGCCAGCTGCCGATTTGCAAAATACTCACTGAGGTCCAAAGTTTAAAAAATCAAATGTTGTATTTTTCCTTTTTTTTTTTTTTATTACCAGTGAACAGTGTACAAAACATTCAGCTTAGCAGACTTTTCATCCTTTAGCTGGTGCTGAGTGTCTTTTTCATCAGTGACAAATATTGCCAGAAGCAGATTATATCAGCAGTGGCTAGTTAAAGTGAATTTCCATGAGAAACTTGCCCAAAGGTCAACATGGAACTTTATATGTCTCTTTATCCAATGATGTCGAGCAGATACAAAACGATACAGATACAAGAACAAGAATTAAAACAAACATATAAATACAATTAATGAATAATCAATTAAAATAGGTGCAAACAGAAGTTAAAATGTTTGAGATTAAGGATTTAAATGCACAGTATATAACTTTTGCTGGTTGGGGTCAAGAAACAGCGCGGAATCATGGGAGTTGTTGTCTTCACAGCCATTACCGTCAGCTTCTACCGCTTTTAGATTATTTCATTGTCAGGTTTTTACCAGGTGCTGAATTATCCACAGAGGTATCATTTTGTCCATAACTAACGGACCAGGGGATTTAAACTGGTAGAAACAACAAGTAAAGCAGTTTCACTTTAAAAATCTGTGATTCACCGACGCTCTTCGTTGACACAGGACGTATCGGAGTGGATGGGAACTGAGCTGTCTAACGTTTGTTTGGGTGACTTTTTTCTCTGATAACTTAAGATCCAGACATGTGTTAAGATGTAAAAGTGTAAAGATGTAAAGACCAAGGTGTAAAAAGCGTATTTTAAAACTGGATAAAAGTCAATTTTGAGCTTCAGGCTGGAAACCATACCGCTGATTTATGCACATAGGGGATATGATGTAATTTACCAAATGAAAATGAAAGCGGAGCACTACCATGATTAAAATCACGTATTTCTCTAGGTGTGAGAATTGCTGGAAACCTTTGGGATAATGTGAGTGCACAACTCAAACAAAAAATATAACCCAGTTCTAGTCATTTTTAGACATTTTAATGTGGAAAAGTTTCATATTATAACTTTAAAATGACCGAAAAGTACCAACAAATTAATTTTTAAAGTGGTGAGTTCCAGGTGGATGGTGCAAAGAAGGCAAAAGCTGCTCTGCCAAGCTCAGTATGAACTCGAGGGACATGGAGCGTAAGCCAGTCATTAGTCCTGGTGTAATGTGGTCCAGTGAACCAAACCAGCAGGGAAGTAATATATGAAGGCAGCTTTCCAATAAGGGCCTTGTAAATAAACAAATACATATGCAAATCACGCCTCTCAGAGAGAGAGAGAGAGAGAGAGAGAGAGAGAGAGAGAGAGAGAGAGAGAGAGAGAACCAGCCAACCTTTTTGTACAGGATGCAATGATGAGTGTTTTAAGCATCACCGGTAATGAACTATAGTGCAGAATGGTAGACGGCATCGAGAGGCTTTAGTGATGCTGATGAAAAAGAGTTGCCTCAACAAGTGTTTTTCTACAATGCAATGGGAAGCAGGAGTTAATGCTATAGAAAAAAAGCCAATATTTGGCCTTAGTTTTACACACTAAATATGATAGATGATTTCCTTCGCATCAATCCAAATGCCAAGGTACTTTGCTGTTGTGTGTTAAATATGCGAGCTAGAAGCCAATGTGGGTACTCAGCCAAAGATACTTTGTTTTGCGAAGGAAGAACCTCTCTTTAACACCTCACTACAATCACAGCTGTGTTTTTTTTTTTTGCAGTTCAGGCCGCCTCAAGGACTTAACTCCAAACACAAACCTAGCTAACGACGTGGCTGTAGGGATGGCGATATCGGTCTGTCAGCTGTTCTGTTCACCACTTTGGTGCAAAAGGAAATCTCTCAGCAACTGCCAGCCGTGCAAAAAGAAATTAGATCCAGACATTCACGTACCCGTGTAGAAGAACTGACATAACTCTAACAATCCTCTGATTATACATCAGGCGACTCAAACCGCCGCCTAAGTGCAGCCTGACGGCGCTGATAGTGTGACCGTAGACCCGTAGAATTGTTTGACCTGTTGTCCGGCAGTGAGTTTTATCCTCAAATGTATTTTTGCAGTCTTCACGGAATGATGAAATTATCCTCCAGCACAAAAATCAACATTTCAATCCAATATTACCAAACGCCGGTGCAACTGTGCACTTCTTATCTGAATGTACAGCACTTTTTGTTGTTGTTGTTGTTGTTGTTGTTGTTGTTGTTTTGTTTAATCCTTTGCTTCAGCCCGTGGCAGGTCAGGTCAGTGGAAATGTTGTTGTGAGTTAAATGTTGCTTTTGCCCCTGGAAATATTAGACCGTTGCGAGCAGGGAGCAGACATCTGGGAGACATTTGAGAGGTCATAAAAAACACCTTTGATGATGCAACCTATTGCTGGATAAGAGATAAAAAAAAAAAAAAATTGTTTTCCTCAAAAGGTTTGTATTGGGAATCATCCTGTCAATTTCAGTACTTGGAATCTCCCAAATAAATATTTACGTGTTGGTGTACTGTATAACTACAATAGTAACTAACCTCCTGGCTCATTACCGTTACAACATGTTTGCCTCTGCGGTTTTAAACAGACCGAACTGGACAGTGAGCTGTATATTGTCTGTTATCTTAGTCCTGATTCCCTCTCACTCTCAAGGTTGAACATTTGTGACAGCAGCAATTTTCATCCTCTGTAATTTAATTTTTCCCCCAGAACGTATCTGGCAGATCCACTGAAGGTCTTTCTATTTCCCCCCCCCCCCTCTGCATCAGATCCTCCTCTGAAGAGAAGTAAACTAAAGCCTCCTGCATCGCTGTCAGCTAATCAGGGCTCAGCAGGAGTTGTTCTGCAATGGTCCCCTCCTGAAGCCCACCACCCTCCCATCACACGCTTTGTTCTTCAGTCCCGCACCCAGCAAGGGGAGTGGTTTAATTTGGTGGAGGACATCAGTGCCAACAGTAGCGAGATAGTCGTTCCGGGTCTGCACAAGGTAACAAGCCAGTCGCACGGCTCCCTCTGAGACTAATCAGTCCACGCTGCTTGTCGAATGCCTTGGAGATTTTTATCTAGGCTATACCTCCATGTACACTTCTCAGTTATGCACACTACATGGCAGCCATCACTTTTCTGTCGTCTTTCAATCTGTGTGCGCTGCCTTTTCTTCCTTCTGCTCCTTTCATCCTCCCTTTTCTCTCCTATATAGGGCTACTCGAATTCAAATCAACTTCATTAGCATTGCAGACACAGTCCCGTGTTGACAAAGTGTGGCTTCTTCCTCTGTCCTCCCCACTCTGCGTGTGTGTGTGTGTCTGTGTGTGTGTGTGTGTGTGTGTGTGTGTGTGGATGCTGCTCTCAGGACTGTGTGTACGAGCTGCGGCTGCTATCTCGACGCGGGGAGTTGCTGAGCGAGCCCAGTCCATCAGTCAATGTCTCCACCATGGGTAGGTGTTCAAGAGCAACCTTGCCCCCTTCGCATTCTCGCCCCACCCTCTTGTTTCAACCCGTCCTCCTCCTCTCAGTCTGCTTTTCTAACTCTTTACTCTCTTTCTTCATTCCTTCCCCCCGTCCCTCTGTTCCCCGTGTTAGACCAAAATTAGAGCAGGGCCCCAGGGAACGCTGTCCATTAGAAGCCAGAATGATAGAAATAGCTCCACTAATAACTTCTCAAAAGAGTTAGCGATAGAATTTATACTGGTCTTTTCTGATTCTTATGTGAATGTGACATGAATGTGAATCAGATATGGTAGTCATCGTACACTTGCTGTTACCCAATGGCTGTCACAACAGTGCGAGCCATAGATTGATTATTATTTAACATAGCTCTAGTGGTAATCAGCCAGATATCTCGCGAAGCACATTATGCAAAACCAACCAGTTTAAGTTTTGACAGGGATGTAGATTGATATTTACAGTTTTAAGTGGATCTAATCTCCAAACTCCGCAGCAATCTTTTATGAGTTTCTTTCTTTGTGATTGTATTGTAATTGTAACACACTGATGCAAGTGTATACTTGTACTGAAGGTCAGACAGTATGATCAGATGCTTTAAAATGAAAGAACGAAAAAAAAAAATTTATTAAATGAAAAGTTTTAATTTAAATTTAGAAATTATGATTAGAGATTCAATTTAAATGTCTGAAACATTTTTAAATAAATACGAAAGGTCAACTTTATTTTGCATAGGCAAATTTTACATTAAAAATTAGGAATATATAAAAAAATAAAAAAAATTTTAACATAATGTAACATTTGCAAAATATTTTTTTAATTTATTGATTATAAAAATACTAAAGCTTACAAATTTGTAAAGGAAAAAGAACTTAACTTTGCTGTCTTGTGTTTTATCTTGTTCAAGTGTATGTTACCATTATGGCAAACAACTGCAGTTTTTCTTTTATTAAATTATTTGTAGTTTTTTTATGGTTATGGCTGACTCTGCAGTCTTTTTTTTTTTTTTTACTAACATATATCACTGATGAAATGATGTCACAGGGATGGAGATCTACCCCAGCACATCCCGACTCCTGGAGTTTGTCCCGGAGCCATTACTGGCCGGCGTGCTGGGCGGGGTCGGCTTCATGTGCTTGGCACTGGTCTTGCTGCTGGGGTCCGCCTGTGTCATCAGCCACAAGAGGGACCAGCGTCGCAGGAGGAAGAAGGATGGTAAAATGCCCCTCACTCCAGAGACTCAGCAGACACTCACTTTGATGAACTGCATCATGAATATCATCATTTATTCAATAAAATATTGAAGGCACTTTCAATCCATTATATAAATCATACCCTACTGCATGGATTTGGCGCTCCTCTTGTCCCCTGCTCGTCCATTCAGTTGTAAAAGTTATTGATGTCATTTACATTACTTGCTAATTAGGGTAATTTCTCATTAGGGACTGATAAATGTAAGTGTAATTAACTTTTTGGACAAGCCTGGGTGCCTTGGGCCCTTTAATGGGCTCTTATTGGGGTTGATTATGTTTTTACTTCTTGGTCAGTGTGGTTGTATCCTAATGAGTCAGATACCATCTTGCCCCTCTCCCTCCCTTCCAGAGCCCCCTCCAGCCATCTATAAATGCACCCCATCAATGTAAGTACCCCTTTACCATTTCATTATAATACCTACCATTGACCCTTCCCTCTGCTTCCCATACAAACTATTATATGGTGAAAATGCCAGCACCTCAGTTGTTTCCTATGTCATATCTTCTTTTTTTTTCCCCTCATCCTCATGCATTGTTGCTGCTGCTGCTGCTGTTTTGGTTTCTCTCTGTCAACCTCTCTCCCGCCCCCTCTTTCACTCTCACTCAATCTTATTTTCTCTATTTTTTTCCTCTTACACCTTGCCCCCCCCTTTTCTCTCACAGAAAGACTTCAGGCACCGGGAGTCCAGACAGTGTGTTGAAGAAAAGCCTACTTCCAGCCAGCACCCTCTATCCCACCACTTCCTCTACCACCACCACCACCTCCTCCTTATCGCAGACAGACTGTTCTTCCTGTAGCACTGACAATCATCATCGGCGGAAGTCTCTTCTTTCCAACTACAGCAGGGGCCGCCTCACTAGGACAACCTCGTCTCCCATTTCTCCTTCAATTGAGTTGATCTCTAGAGGTCCAGATGGCCGCTTCACACTCCCACTGTATGACAATGACACTTTGAGCGTTCACAGCAGGAAAAGTGTAAGGTACGAACAACCAGCCGGAGTCCGGAGGTCTGTGTCACTGCACACTGGTGGGGAAGACAGGAAACAGCCGCCCTTTGTGCTCTCTGTTGATCTCCCACCTTGTAAACCCGTGGAGGTCAGTTCCACAACCGAAATCTGTGGCATGGCCCAGCACCCGCCCCATCACAATCCTTACATCTGGGATCAGAAGCCAAGTTACGACGTCTTTCCCGACCTTAGCAGTCTGTGCTCCAACAGTAGTTTGGCCACAATTCCTCATCAACGTCCAGAACTAACACCCACGTTTCCGGTGCTCCCACATATCCGATCCAGCCTAGGTCAACCGTCTACAACCGCCAGCACCCTGGTGCTGCAAATGGAGCACGAGCGCGAGCGAGGGAACCTGAGTCACTGCCTGAAGCTGGCTCAGGAGAGGGAGGCGCTGGAGAGGGAGCTCCAGTGGTACACACTGGAAAGAGGCTCTATGAGGGAAATGAAGAGGGAGCAGCCAGACTTGGAGAGGAGAGAGGCTGGTGATAATGAGTTTGTCTGGGAGTATAAGAGCAGTACTTTGCCGCACAGATACCCCCAGAGAAGTGAGAAGAGCTTTGGTCTGTCCCCAAGCCCGTTCTCTTCATCCTCTGTCCACTGGGAAGCCCATCCTCTCATCTCTCCTCCCACTCTGACCCCAGCCGGGTCTCGTTTCAGTGCGTCTTCACCTGCGAGTCCGTCTCGTTTTAAGTCCGACAGCCACCATCTCGCTCCGTCCTTCACCAACCAGACCCCCCACCAATCCCAGGAGGCAGGCGGTTTTTCCAAATACAGATTAAATGTCCCACATGTCTCCTCAAAACACCAGAGACATGAAAGGGTAGAGGCAGCACCAGAGGGCTATAATAATTCGCCGCAATCCACAGTCTTAGAAATGCAAACGAATGATTCATGCTCTCAGGCACGAGGACAGAACAGTCTTAGTCATGGCAGCCTTTCAACGTTGACTTTCCGTGGCAATAAATACACTGAAAGCCCTAATTCGGCTCTCGATGCAGTGCCAGACTCTTCACAAGCGGAGGCATCGTTCTCCAGGCCCGCCGATGAGGACATGTGTGTGGAGATGAGTGTGGATGAGCCAGAGATGGAGATAATTCGGCCCACAAAGCCGATGCTGCACCACAGAATCGCCTCTCATGTGCAACGAGGGCGCCCGCTGAGTTGCAGAGGCCGGTATGAAGACGTGAGGAGGAGCACAAACTTTAACTTTCGTAGTCCTGCTTCTGTGGACCATATGATCAGGTTCCAGGCTTCTCCACAGCCTCCAGAACCAGAACTCCGGAGAGCTGTGGTCAGAGGCTCTAAATTCTTGGACTCTAAGCAGCGAAGTCAGAGCCTAGACTCGAGGAGACGGAATGAGAGCAGTTTTCTGACCCCCGACGCGTGGGTAGACTCGCTCAGCCAAGAGGACTGCTCTGTTGCATCGTCCTATCACCCAGACACTGTGTTCTGGGAACCCCAGAGCTTTCCTAGCAGGAAGATCTCCAAACCTCCTGCAGATTCTCCTTCTGCTACCCAAGCTGCCTCCTGCTCACATCCTGCTGTGGCCCCTTTATCTGCAAGGAGCAGTCCAGAGAGGTCCATACCAAACCCTGATGTGCCCTGCCACTACGAGCCAAGAAGAGAGGCGTCCATATTTCCAAATACCGCCAAATGGCCAATCACCTACAACCAGGAGGCCATGAGAAAGGCAGAAGATTACTTGGAGGCCATGAAGGAAGCCTCCAGATGCTTACCCCCCGACACCAACGAGCGAGAGCTGCTGGAAGTGGAAGCAGGGGGCTATGAGGGAGTGCTAGAGTCCGGGAGCAGCTACAGCAGTTACGCCAGCAGCGGCCGAGGCAGCATGGAGCCTGCTAATGGACGCCTGTCTTTGTGTCACCTTTCCCCAACCCTCGCCGACTCACCTGAGACTATAGAGGAGAGCCAGGGGAGCACAGAGGACAAGCACAGTCACCAAATGGAACCAAGCCAAAGGTATTAAGGACATAATGAATGAGGGAAATTACGTTTTATAGAAGAAAATGTGGCGGCTTGCATTTGTAGTGCAAGAGGACCCTGTGTGGTCGATATAATGCTTTCAAACTGAGCCTAATACACATTATCTAATGTAATTTATAGTAGGAAGTAAAGAAAGTAGTATTTTCCCATTGTAATTATCTATCACATACCTAAAGTTTATTCTATCAGATTTTCAAGACAAATAAATGTTGTAACAGACTTATTCTTAAAATATTAATATCTATATTTTTGCATAAAGTGTATCTGTAAGTGCACAGGTGTCCAGTTCTGTTTGTATATCATGCTGTGATTTGAAATGCAGTGTCAGCAATGTTGAAACAATGTAAAAAGCAATTAATGCGTTCAAAATGGCTCAACAAACACTGATATATTACATGAAATGTTTCTGCCGTACACATTTTCCATTACTATAGTGTCATCGAACAAACATAATATGAAGAAATATGTCTTGATAGGATGATGAAAGAAATATTAGCAAACAAACCCCAAACAATCTGCTCCGTTTTACAAAGTATTAAGCAAAAATTTAAATGTTTATTTAGAAAAAAAAAAGAAAAGCTAAGTGTATGTCTTTGGGCGAAAAGTCGCTAATGGACTTAATGTATAGTTTATTTGGAGTGCTTTGCCATTTGCAGATGTTAATGAGTGTGTGTTTGTGTGTGCATTTAACACTCAAACTGTGTCCGTATTTGGTACTAAGTGATATTTTGTGACCTCTCCAGGAGAAAGGCCTCTGTTGATGAGAATTATGAGTGGGATGCTGCTGATATCTACTCGCAGCCTGGAGACCGTGATGGTGAGGATTTTTTCTTTTCTAAGTAAATAATATGCACTTCACATTTTGGTCCAAACGCCGGTTAAATAAAATAGGTGAATTTGTCATCTGCTTAGAATAACTAATCGAGGTAATGTGATGCAGTGTTGAAGCTAAATGGGGCGATTGTTCACTGCTCATCAAATGCTTTCTTCAGTTGAGTAGACACATCCTCACCGTTTAACCTGCAGGGATGCCATGCTCTTTAATGGATGAGGATGCGAGTAGGGATACTGCAGGTAATTGGACAGGGATGTGGCAACTGATGAAGGGACATTGTATGAAAATAAAAACTTCTAAGAGGCTCAAGGAACAAGCAAGTTCCGCCTTTTAGTTGTGTACGTTGGAGCGAAATACTGTCATTGAACAATCACAACCAAATATTTGCAGGAACTATGGGACCACATGTGTGTTTGCACCACATCTAAAGAACCGTTGAAGATGATTAAAATTTGTGGATGACAAATAAAAATGTATTGCAGCATTACAGCTTCGTAGCTCTAAGATGTTTGAGAGGAGACTGTTAAAATGTTTTTTTGGTTATTTATATCAAAATATCAAAGTTTTATTTCTTGTTTAGTCTAGATCGATTCATCCTCTGTTTAGACCAATCAGGAAGCTGATTTTGTTTTTAATATTAATACAAATTACAATAAAAGTCCACCTCTTATGCTAATATTGCAGCAAGCCCTGCAAGTAAAAGTAAATATACGTTGATTGTAACGGCTTTTTCACTCGCCCCCTTCGAGGGGAGAACATTTGCCTGCTTCCTCCAAAACTGTTAGAAATCACGGATGAAAAATAAATGTGTTTTATGATGTGACAACACTCTTTAGGGAAACATTTTCAAATCCTGTGACCACCATCATCTTGGTTACAATAATTACTTTTTTAAGGTTATGGAACGATTTTGGTCATGGTCAAAAAAAAAAGAAAACCAAAATGTCAATTGCTTTAAAATGAAAAAAAAAAAACCATGTTAAAGTATGACGTTTTGTTCACGTACCTTGACCTTCTCCCTACGCAGACTGTATGATAGCAGTATAATAACAATCGAACATAAATGTGTCTGCGGGACTTGCTGAAATGAAGTCGGACATTCTCAATATTGATACTAGTCACCCAGCGCTTCCCCTTTATTTGTGCAAGAACTTGTACACAAGTTGTAGCAGCTGCAGGGTTTGTGTTGCACCAGTGAGGGATGTAAAGCGCTAAAAACTCTGCCCCGGCACTTGCTGACACATCAGAATGAACAGAGGAGACCCGGAGCAGAGACACCAGCTATTAAGGATTAGGAGCAGATTTTAGTCGTTGGCCTCTCTGCACAAAATGCAAGTTAATGTTCATGATTTCCTGAAAGGGTATCTGGGCAGCTGGAAAAATTGTAGGTGCAAATTTATATTGAAACTAGTGGGGGTTATGTATCTTGCCATAATTTTTTAATAAGTGTCAATTTTCATATAAGAAGTGTAGACTTAAATTCAGGGGCTTGCAGTGATAGTGTAGTGTGCATGGCAGAGAGCAATATTTAACAGCAACAGGCTATTACAGGAACCCTCAGCAATTTTGGTCTCAAATAGGTGACATTTGTTACTATAATTTCGAGAACAAATTAAAAGAAAGGTCATACATGTTTTCACTCTTTGGCTCCTCGGAATTAACTTGCAAGCCAGCCTGCATTTGCAAGCCAGTATTTAATATCCTACCCTTAACCTGTGCGATACAAATCTGTGGGAGTTCAGGATGGAGGGGACGAGACCAACTGGGCGTAGACATTTAATGAAAGAACATCTGCGGTAAAATATCAGAAAAAGTCAAAGATAATTTCACAAGTTTCTTTTTTTTTTTTTACCCACAGGCCTGCTTCCTTCATTGAATCTGCCGAAGCCCGCTCCATGCTGTAGCCTTCCCAGCATGCAGTGCTCCACTAAGGCACTGAAAAATTGCACTCAGCTGTCTTTGCTCTCAGGGCATCAAAGCAGCTGCTCTGCTGAGCCAGAACCAGACACTGTGCTGTTCTGACAGCGCCAGCCTTCGGCTCATCTCACTAGTGTGTCCTTTCACTTATTGACTCGCATCACAAGGCAACAAAAAGTGCATGTAGCAGAAAGTGAGTTTTTGTCTGATCGATGGTAAATTCTTTTTCAAACCAAAAAAAAAAGAAAAGAAGAAGAAGTACCAAAATAGCTTTTTTTTTTTTTGCGTATTCTCTTTGGTCTCTTTATTAAGTTTCTCTTGAAAAATCATATGGGTCTCAGTAAAAATAATTCAGACACAAAATCATCCTTATGCAAAGCTTTAAAAGTTGTCTTCGCATTGTGACCAATGATCATCATCATCATCATCATCAGGCTTTTGGACATTTCTTCCGAGACAGTCCGCCAATCTGCCGATTACAAAGCATTTTTCTGTGCCGATGGTTGCACCACGGTCTGTGGTGAAATCTAATATGCATTCATCATCCAGGGACGACTCCTTGGCCACACGAGCAAAAAAAAACATCTCTGTCATCGGCAAGTGACTGGATTAGGCTTTGGGTGATTGCGCTTTTCAATATCATCAATCACCACTGAGTTTAACAAAAGAGATGTTTATGAAACGCCAATAAATAAAGAAGATAGATAGAATATAAAAAGGTTATTTTTGCTACACTGTTACTGCTTTGCTTTCGTGTAACACTGTTCCTCAAAGTGTAATTTCCCAACAGAGATCATTATCTGCTTTTTTTTGTCCTTAAAATACTGTGAATTTTTTTGGACTCCAAACATCTACTCAGTCTGGATGAAAGCCCAAGTTTTCTCTCCAGGCATCGTCTCCTTGTTCACTGGAGCAAGACCTCTAATTATGTTGGGTAATTGAAGAGGGTCAAGTTAACTTGTCGGGCTTGTCCTTGTTTATTTTTCATGGCCATGAGGGGAAATTTATTTTTTATTTTGACTTGAATAGACCAGTGGGTCAATTCGCTGAATGATTGCAGCTTTTGGGTTTTTTTTTTTCTTCCAGCAACCTGCTTCACACTTACACTGCCATTCAAAAGGCACTTGGGAGATAACAGTGGTGCTTTTAAGTGGCACCAGTTGAGTGGTTAAATGGCTTCCTTGTGGGATGGTACGTCAACACATCCTCCGAGGGCTCGGGTAATAATTCAACATTATTGTCAGATTGCGAGTGCTTGGTCACATCAGTATTTATAACAGCAAACATTCAGACCAGAATATGCTCATTTCAATGGGATCCCTGTGATGGATTCACTCAGAGAGGTGCTTTATGTCGTGCTCATGTTATATTGGAGTTAATGTAATTACCAATTTCCATCATGTAAAAAGCACTGTCGTCATCATGCGAGCTTTGATTATAATTTTTTATGAAAGACCTGATATATCTGCCATTAAAGAGGCAGGCGCAAATGCTTCACGTCAACTAAGCTCTGTTGTTGTATGTGATTAAACTCAACTTTAATTGATGGGTATATTGACTGTGCTTTGGATTTTAAACTCTACTGTAATATATAAACGCTCTTTATGTAAATTGAAATCTTTCCCATTTCCTCCATCCGTCCCATAAGACATGTAGCATTAAATCTCGGGTGACTCCCAAATTTGTGTTGTTGACCATTTGTAAACCATCCTGACAGCGCTGACCTTTGAGGGAATTGAAAGAATAGGAGAATCCGAAATGGAAGAAGCCATCCTATTATCTGTGTTGCACCACTCACTCAGGGCAGTTTTTTTTTTTTTTTTTTGTCATACAGTAGGCGAGCTAAAAGGCAGCCAGAGAGGCGGGAGGGAAATAACACTCGCTCACACAGCTCTCAACACTCGATACAGAATCTGTGGGGGGACAATCTACCAGGGGCTGTCATACCGTTAACTAGGTGTTTGCTCCTGGAATGACAAAAACAGCCTGTTGACCACACAGCACTGTAGATGAGTGACCTACTCTGCCACAATATACACTGTATATTTAAAAAAGAGGGCTCATTAGTTACAGTTATGACCCCCACAATAAAACCCTGTTCTACTGATTTGCCACAAACAAAAACTAGCTACAGCTAACGGTAAGCCACTGCCCTGTTACTGTCACTTAACCAAACTCCCAGCACCAGCTATTTAACAAGAAAGTGCAAATGAATTTCACCGTGCTACTCTCTGGTTTGACTGGGCACTCACATATGTGAAGAGTTTTGTTTGTTCTAATGCATCACAGTGGAACACAGGTCACTTTGTTTTCACTTTGTATCCAACGTATTAAGAATCAAAAAGTAAACACTCATTTACAAAAGCAGTCAGACCCTTAATTCAGTTCAATCAGGAGAGACAAACGGGGTGAGGTTGTGTGAAGTTTAGGAAACACCCCCCGTGAAAACACCTGAAGTCAGCGGATTAAAAAAAAGAAGTGGGGTGAGAGAGTAAGAGAGCGAGTGAGAATTGTGAATGAATGAAGTATAAAGATAGTCTTCCTGATTGAACTTATGTTGAGCTTCATAACTTTGGCAGCATTTACAGCTTTGAATCTTCTCTACGAGTCTGTGCAAGCTGTGCACATCTGGATTTAGGCAGTTTATCCCATTCTTCCTGGCAGATCCTCTCAAGCTCTGTCAGACTGGAAGGGAAGAGTCTGTGAACTGCCGTCTTCAGGTCTCTCCACAGATGTTCTATGAGGTCTGGGTTTTGACTGGGCCAGTCAAGGACAGGAAGCTGTATGCTACAGGTCATGGTCATACTGAGAGGTGAAGCATTGCCTCATTCATCCTTCCCTAAATTCTGACTCCATAACATGGTGCTGCCACCACCGTGCTTCACTGTGGGGACGGTATTAGCCTGGTGATGTGCAGTGCCTGGTGTTCAGCCGACATAATGTTTGGAGTTCAGTCTCATCAGACCAGAGAATATTTTTCCTCATGCTCTCAGAGTCCTTTCAATGCTGTTTGTGTAAAGGACATATGACAGCCGGCCTGGAGTTTGCCAAAGTGGCTTCCGTCTCGACACTCCACCATAAAGACCTGATTTATTGAGTGCTGCCGAGATGGTCGTCCTTCTGGAAGGTTCTACTGAGGACTACTGAGGCTCTGTTAGAGGCCGTTGGGTTCTTGGTCCCCTCTCTGACCAAGTCCCTTTTTGCCCGGTTGTTCAGAAGAAGAGTCCTGGTGATTCCATTTCACAAGCATTGAGGCCACTGTGCTCCTGGGAGCACTCAGAGCTTTGACCTTATATACACATCTGTGCCTCTCTAAACTATGTCTAGTCAGTTCAGTTTACCACAGCAAAATGTTTCAACACTTTTGTAAATGTAATTACTTTCTAATTTTTTTTTTTTGCAAATGTATTAAACATCAAAACACTCTTTCTAACAAATGTAGACTGATGGGCAAAAATAGGAAATTTTCTCTACTTAAAATTAAATCTCTAGCAATAAATTGTGCAAAGAGAGAAGATTTCTGCATCTTTCTGAAGCCACTGTATATCCTGCATTGTGATACACATTGACACTGAAAGCATTCATTTTCACTAAGCCATGCATCCCAGTGCAGATTTAGATGGTTCCTGTTAGTTCTGGTGGATCAACCCAGCAACTATCCAGGCACAAATCTGCCACCACTGCCCTAAACCTTCTGTGAGAAACATGTTTATGCCTCGTGCTCTCTTTTCTACATGAACAGTGGAGGAAAAAGGAGAAATGCTTGCAGCTCTAGCTCAATGCCTTCACATTAGTCAACCAAATAATTAACTCAGAACTGTAGCAGAGTATTGTGGATATCCATTCTATAATTGAAATTCACTCATAGAGGCCGCATTTACTGCAAATCAATGTTTCACTTCTGTAGAACATTTTCATTTTCTGGTCTACACATATTGTACCTTGAGTCTATAAATGATCAAACCCAATGTGCTGCTCTAGGGATTTGTAGTCAGCACTACTTTTTTTGCCTATGTTTTTTTAAACTGAATGTAAATATTGTGCTTCCAGTATATCAAACACACAAAAGTATATGGAAATATTGTTTTTGTATACTGGATATAATGCTTTTAAAGAAATAATTCCACTCGTTTTTGAAAGCCAGGGTTAAAACCCGAACAACAGATTCCTTCGGGGAACTACACTGTGTTGTATGTTGAATGCTCTTGAGGATTCACTCATGAAATGTTCTTGCAGAAAGTGAAAAACACAACGTAGACAATATAGAAATGTGGATAAGCTTCCAAAGAATGCAACAACACAATGGAATAAAATATCACAGAGTAAACCTGTTCACACAGAGGTGTGGACAACGGGGAGGGCTCATAAAGATGATTGTTATACTGCTACCTTTTTCAGTTATTGTGTGTACTTAGGGGGATTAGCTTTAAAGCAAGCACACTTTTATTATGCCCATTAAGCGGTGAATGAATTATTTGCAAATGCCAGGAAGTGACTCTCAAAGCTAGAAACTAATCAAGGTCTTATGAATGGAAATGTCACGTGCGAATTGAAGAGTGTAACCATATGGTGCGAATACCAGGGTACCTCGGTAAAGTTCTAAACCCGCCATAATAAATGAGTAAGGGAAGTCTTTATGTGTGTGAATGTCAACAGGTCAACAGGCTTTATGTGATTATAACATGCAGAATGTTAAGTTAGCGAGTTTTTGGTTTGTTTGTTTTTTTTTTTTTGTTTGTAGAAAAATGGAAACAATCCCAGTGAATATTTCCGTCTGCTGTAGTGTCGTTATAAATCACCACTAGGGGGAGTTCTCAGATTGTATATATAGCAGCTTTAAGGCTCGTCTTTTTCAGTTTTATTCTTACCTGTAGCCGTACCAGTTTAGACCGATTGCAAATCAAATTCTACTCTATCTCCCAATGTATTCAAAAGCCATCTTTGCTGCTGCAACTCTCATAGCTAAATAATGCATCAAATAATAAACAGTAAATGCTAAATAAAAAATGCAAACAAGCTGCCGTTGCACTAATCCCTCCACAAAGTTTTAATGATCAGAAAGGTTGACCTACAAATTATATTTTAATACTCACACAATACACAAATCTCACCCCCATGTTTGTATTATTAATTCTGTTAAAACCAGATTTTCATGCAGTTTTAGGTTTAAAACACTAATTAATTCCCAGATTTTTAAAATGTCCTGAGAATGTTCTTTAAATGTTAAGTATGTCTCTCCTTTAAGTATTCATCACACTCTTAATAACCTCAGATAATGTGTTTTATTAGGACTGAGTGGAACTGACAGAAACCAAATAGCCCATTAACTGTCCTGAGATAACGGTTGAAATGTTGTTCAATCCTCACTGGTACAAGTATGTGACATCATCGTTTTCCAATTGAGCCCCGCCCACTTCAAACCAGTGAGAAGAGCACAGAGAAAAAAGAAAAACAGAAATCTCTCAATTGACCGTTTTACCTTTGAAAGAAAATAGTGTGTTGTGATGTAGCGCCCCCATCGCTCATTGCAATAAGCTGATTGAGAGGGCCTTCAAAATAGAAATGCAAATAACGAGCTCATTCCATTGTGGTATCCTCCTGCTGGATTATATTAAGTTATTGATGGACAACAATGAATCAGCATCTCTTTTAACTTGAGAAAGTCTTAAGAATATTGGATTTATTAACCGCTTGATTGTATTTATTTTATACATTTGTAGGTGAAAACAAACATTCGATGCTTGTCAGAGAACTTCGGTAATAGTTTGTCTGCCAGTCTTTCATGGCGAGAACAGACACTCTCTCCCCACTCCGCTCTTTTTACACTGTGTAAACCAATCTGTGGTGGTGTACAGATATACAGCTCCATCCTGCTCTTTTGACACCGAGTGGGCAGCTGACTTCATTGACTGATAAAATACTTGTCTTACATCTGAACCAGCTTCCAATTATACTAATGGTGTGAGTACAAGAGCAGCAGACAACCCCCATCCCTGAGAAAATGATCAGAGGTAACGTCACAGTCATCTTTATTAATCTTCTGCAATTCCATTTATTTAAAATTTTATATCACTTTGACAGTGATTACTGGGTGGGACAAACACGTATTTCTTTTCTCTGGCTGTGGAGTAGGCTTTTCACAATGCCGAGAGCAAACACTGAATGAAGTAATGACTATGTCCGAGTGGCACGGGCGCTTCAGCAGCTTATTTCAAAAAGGTCAACACTGGCAGCGTTCAAATGACAAAACAGTAGGTCACATCAGCAAGTAACTTTTTTTTTTTAATCTGCATGTGTACATGGCATGAATTGCATGTCATTTCTTTTCTTTCTCTACAAAAGGTGACACAATCACAGCTTGAGATCACCTGTATATACAGAAGTTACATAATACTGTATGATTCTATTTATGGGTTGATATCACTTATAGGCTCCTATATCATTAAGAGTTAGCTTAAAGTTCCTCGCCTGACATTACAACTAGAAGACGTATCAGAACGGTAAGCTTTTTAAAAGTTATTTGTTGATGTTGTTTGCGAGCTTGTAACTGGCAGTGGCTGACACAGTGTTAGTGGTTGTGCTAGTGCTAACTCTCGCTCCCTGCTCTTTCACCGTTCACCGAAACCTTGTCAGTTCAGTGTGTTTCCAGGTAGTTGGATCTGCAGTAGCAATAAGTGGAAGGTGATTTTGAATCTTGTGTGACAGACTCAGCCACTAGCAATAAAACTGGTGTGTTAGTTAGTCACAGAATGTAAAAAAAAGACTGAATGGCTGTAGCTGAAAAGTGCTGACCATAACGAGCATCAAAAAACGGGGTCTTAGCTCGGAAAATGTGAGGCAACATGAAGGGAGTCGCTCGTCGTGATGAGCCTACAGAGAATTGCCACCTGAAATCTGCAGCTCCTTTCAGCTTTATGTAGCTTTATAGTGAGTTTCAGCTCATTGTTTGGTTGTCAGGCTGGAACATTAACTGCTTTGGTTCATTCTCACTGTTCTCGTAGCATAGTTTTCAGCCGCAGCTGTTTTCAGCAACAACAAAAAAAAAAGAAAAAAAGAAGCTATATAAACCCATTGTCCATTTCCTGCTGCAGCACCAGACAGCAGACAGACACAGTTAGCGACTAGCCGGTGAACATAGTGGAGCATTATTTAGCTGCTGAAGAGCCAGATATTTCCCCCAAGAGACCACAAAAAGAAAAAAAAAAGGGGGGGGGGGGGACTGAGCTAATAAAGAGTAGATATTTGGCACTAACCTTGCTCCCTAACTGCTGGATGTGTAAAATAAGCAAAAAATAATAATTTTTTTTTTGGAGTAGAAAAGCAAAATGACATGATTGTCACATTGGGATAGATCATATACCTGGGATTAAACAACATCAGCAGTTACTACAACATTAACATTATTCATTAATTGGACTCGTGATAGATTTCTTGCAGACATTCATAATTGTTTCTGTGTTATTCCAATCTTCAAGAGGGCTACAGCAGCTATTTTATCTTGCATGACAAAGAATGAGGATGGCAGGTAACGCTTGTTGCTGAGTGTAAGGGGCGCAGCTATTATCTCCTGCCAAGTGTAAAATTAGAGTGATTATCAGCAATATTATTGTAGAAAAATGGTTGGACGTGGATAATTTAAAGATTGAAACCCAAATGGGAGTTTTTCAGTCAGTCTATCTGCACATCCACAATTCAGTCTGAGAGGCGACTATTCACAACATGTCAGCGAAGTTAATTACTTCAACGGATGCCTCCCAGCAGAGTGTGGAATAATAGCATCAGGGGGTGTGTGTGTGTGTGTGTGTGGGGGGGGGGGGACTTTTCTTCTGTTGTGGTTTTATAGAGCAGCAGAATCTTTCTTAACCCCTATTTCACTTTAATTAGGCGTTTGCCCAAGAGACAGAGTTTTTGAAAAACATCTGTGTTCTTGTTATCCCACGGGCAGTAACCTTGCAGTGAGGGGTTTCTTCTTCTCTCAGTGATTCCACATCGTGTTCATCCAGAATTGATGACCTTATTATAATGGGTGGTTGTAGTGTGTCCTTGAGAAACCACTCGTACAAAAGATTATTGAGCCCAATTTTACACCGCGCCTGTTGACATTATGAAGCACTTTTAATGATTTTGATTTTAGGCAAATAGATTCAAACTAAGTCTCTTTTCATTACCTGAAGAAGCTGTAGCTTAGACCTTTGAGGTTTTCTATGTCCGTTTTTTTAGTATAAAGGAAAATATAGGCTATACATATATTTTATATTATTATAAACACAAGAGAATATATACAGATTCATATAACAAAAATCAACATATATTTGTGAGTACTGTTTGCTTTTGTAAATTATAAAATTATGTATTTGCTTTGTTCTTTATTCTGTGAAACTAAGAATATTTACAAATATAACAATTTATTGACACAAAAGGAGCTCATCAATGAAGAATTATAGTTTTTAAACATTGGTCCAATTTTCAAGTTATGTTTTATAATGTCAAACTTTAAAATTTGTATGTAAACATATGATTTATGATGACGACAACTTTAGTGTATTAGCCTTTCCATGTTTTATGTACTTGTATTGAGACAGTTAATATAAATCCTACTTACTGTATATGCGCTCCCTGAATCAGGGTCTCCATTGTTTGAACAACCCATGTACAGCGATACAAGCCTCTTTACATGATATATTTGTAAATCTCTTTGATCCTTCACCGCCTCTTCAAAGTTATCATCTGTTTTCCCAACATTAATCATCATCAGTTTAAAGCCCGGCAGAGAATCGCTGTATGTACTTATTTTTTGTCTTATTTTAATAAATAAACCTGAACCCAGTTTCTTGATTTCCCTGCTTCTGTCACTTCACGGGTTCTTTACATTACATATGAGACACCAGATGAAGGGAGTTCACAAGCATTGATCTTATTCTCCTACGCCAAAGAGGTAATGCGAATACGTAAACTGACTGGTATTCCCCGTTGCTCGTTTTAAGTGTTTTGCATACACAAATACTTTCTAAAAAATCAATGAAACTTCGTTGATCTGAACCATTTGAAAACGGAGCTATTTTAGGAGAATGTAGTTGCTCACTGGCATAGGAATGAATCATCAAAGTTCATTTTCAAACTGTAAAACAAATAGAAGTAACATGATGAAAAAAAAGTTTCCAAAGAGGCAAACTGATGCTTTCTGAGATTATGGTTTTCATTTTCATCAGCGTCAGATGACACAGCTTCTTTTTCATCTGCTTTTCTCCGTCTCATTTGGATTGTGATCGTGACTGAGTGTGACGATCATGGACACTGGAGATGGTCTGAATTCACAGCATTTAATCTACTGTTCGTCAGCAGGTAAGTCCTTTAACTGGCATATTAAAAATATGCTCACTTCTCATTGGGTGGGACGTGCAGAGCATAAAACGCCAGTAAACACACACACACACACACACACACACACACACACACACACACACACACACACACACACACACACACACGTAAGCACTTTTCATTCAAATAGCAATAATGCTCTAAGTGACAGGCATCATTTATATTAACACAGAGTGAGTATTATATGGCAACGCTGTGAGTCCACAAACTAAAAAGCTTTGTGAAGAAATGAAATATAACCATCATTATTACTCCTACCATGATTACTGACTTTTTCTTCATTACAGTGATGCATAATAAGCCTCTTCAGGCTGTGCTCAACAGTTAGGGTGCCTTATGTGATGCCTGCACAACCTCTTTGTTGTTCTAGAAATCAATTTGACGCTCACGTCTATCAAGTAATTCAAGAATTGCGCTACATGAAAAGGATTATTTAGCCTGTAATTTTCACAACATGAATTTCAAATTAAAAGTTTAGAACATGAACCCCCCCCCAAACAGACAAACACACACACAATAAATGGAATTTAAAAAAAAGCAAACAAAGAATAAATTGAATTGCTCATAAATAATCTACACTTCCAGTGGGGTTGAGTGGGCTTTTTCACACTTCCTCTGTAATTATGGCAAACCAGGCAAATGTGTTTCTTAATTATAGCACAGCCAGACAACAATGCAATAGATCAGTAAAGGGGGCTGACTGCTGTGTCTCCTATAAGAAAAGAACACTTGAGTCAAGGTGCAGTAACTAATCCTCATAATGACCATAAGATATTTAGCCATATACATCTAAATACCTTCTGTATAATATTTTCTTAGTGAAAGAAATCACATTTCTAAGCTTTTGTTGCATTTCCTGTGTAGTAACAGAAAAAAAAAAGTCTACAATAGCTTGACTTATTATAAGTAACAGAGATATCACGCTCAAGTGAACCAATTTGGACCAGGTCCAGTCCAGTCCAGTCTGGGTCAGTCGGGCTTGACCGTCAGGAGATACAATCTCACACCGTGTTTTGTTCGAAGATCTGATAGTTTGCCTTCTGGTCCAGTCGCAGTCCATCATCCTCATTAAGCTTAGTGAAAATTTTTTGGATTTGAACAACTGGAAATGAGGCCAACATCATCACAGGTGTTGACGGGATCATTAATAATACTTAAAAAGAGCTGTCATCCAGGTTCCAGTGCAGAGCCGCAGCTCAGCGGGCTGCAGCTCTGCACTGGAAGTTCACCTTGCTCTTACAAAGGAACTCACCTTCAACCCTGTACATTTAAACTTTGTACGCAGTCATGATTCTCTATTCAGCCCTGCCTCCTCTGCAAAAACTCACTGTGTCTCATTCAATTTTTCTTTCAATATCCACTCCTAGCAACTACAACATGATTCATGTTTTTAGCCATGCTTGAAGCATTGCTCCAGGGTTGAACTATTGACCCACCTCTTCGGTCCACAGTGAAATATCTCTACAACCCCCACGAGATGAGCTGTCCTCATCAGGCCAAAATTATGTCCAGTACTTCTGACCAAACCCTGCAAAACTAAGAAAACTTTAAGCTGCACAACATGCTAAACAAAGAACATCTACTTTAGCACAGTGTAAGCATGTTAGCTCAACACTGTGCTAAAGTAGATCCTCACAGAGTCGCTGGCATGGCTGTAGACTCGTATGGTACCCGCTCAACTTTGGTTTTTCATCAGGCAAAGGTTGTGGATAGCACCTGGCACCTGGTGCTCCTTTTGGTATCACCTCCACCGAAGGGTGATGTGAAAACATGGCAGACTAGCGACTGGCCAGAGAGAATCACTACAGCATCATAAATGTGTGGACATTCTGAAGAAACCCACCAAGCAACTGTGCTGTCTGCTGTCCCCAGACTGCTAAAAATAAAGGGGATCAATAGATTCAGGTGATGATTTGTGGTGGGTTCGTCACTATGAGCAAGTGCCTTTTTACGTTTTCTCATTGTTTTTAAATTGTCATTTGATACATTATTACACAAGTTTCAACTGTGGCTGCTGAGAAAGTAAATGCCAAGTACAGGAGCCACTTCTTCTAACGAGCACAACGAAGGGCAACCCCCCCCCAGGTCACACAAAACCAGCAACAGAAACCTCTTCCCCTGTACCTGTTTGCACCATGACAACATCACGCTTCATGGATCAAAAAAGAAAAGAAAAAGTTGCCAGCGAGCACAATCCAAACATATTAGCAAAAGCAAATTTACAGAGAACAGGGTTACTCCACTTTAGATGAACCTTCCCTGAGTTTCTTTGCTTCTCAGTCCAAATTTAATCTAATTTAAATTAACAAAGAAAACTGTGATGATGATCCACTTCTGTTCAGATACACTTGAAAATGTGTGTTTTTTTAGTTTTTTTTTTTCTTAGAGACACAAGTATACACAAGTATGCACAGTAGACACTGTATTCACTCAGTGGTTTATTATGAACTCCTCCCTGGCTTTAGAGTCCCAGAAAATGTGTGTCTTGGTGGAAATAAATCATCGTATGTGGGTGTTTAGTATTCACAAGTTTCAATAATCCTCAGGTCTGTTCCCAGCTTAAGGTGTTACCGTGATCCCACGTGACGTCACTCCCATGACTGCTTGCCCTCAATCAGATGAGATGGCTGCTGCCTGGAGCTGTTTATTTCATTCAGTGCAGCTTCACAACATCACATGTCCACACAATCTCCATATCACACCTGTTGATTCTCCTGCCTTCTAGATCCCTCAAAGTCCCTCCGCTAGCAGACATGGAAGCATGCGTGAAGAGATTGTCCTTGACAAGTAGTCTGACTTTGGCTGCGATATCCATACTGTATAATGAAATGTTTTTTTGTTTTTTTTGAGGGGGGGGTTGGTTTCAGGCGGTGTCGAACAACAACAACACATTTACTCTCCTCAAAGACAAGAATGCCACATGTTAACAAAGTGATGCCAAATGTGACAGAAAAGAGGGAGTGCAGAGCTGTCAGTGCACGCTGTCATCCAGACACTAACGACAAGCAAAATGTCCTGCAGGAATGCACAAAAGGCATAGCTTGTTTGTTGCCTCATACTTTATAATTGCCAGTCTGGGGGATGAAAACACATCATAACCTAACATTTTCTAGGATTTCTATCAGACTTTTTTGATGCGGTGTCTGAGGCCTTAAGTAAAAAAAATAAATAAATAACGATGATGACAAAGTAAATTGTTTTCACCAATACAGTCATCAGGAGGCTATTTTACACAATGGATGTTCACTCTTTCAGACAAATAGATTATTCCATTAGTCAAATTAATTACAAATGGGTTAGTGGGGTCGATTGTGTTGGCCAACCAACAAATCAGATAAAAAAGTGAATGCAATCAGTCTAGTGTGCCGAAGTCTATAGAGTTTAATTCATCCCAGCATAGTGTTGTTGTTGTGTTCTGTTTTCTAATTTTCCAACATATATAAACTGTCCATTTTCATTTGCGTTTACACGTTTCTTTTCTTTGGTTCATTGTCTTCCTGTCTGACATTTGTCACTGGTTGTTAATGAGTGTTCACACCTGTCTGATGTTCTTTCCTTCTGTGACATAGGACTTGTTCTTTCCATCTGTCCATGCTTAGTGCATCTGAGTTCGTCCATCACCTCTGATGGTGGAGTTTGTCCATCACTTCTGCCGTTGAGCTCGCCTCTCCTCTTTTGTCTTTTAAGTGTTTTGAACACGTCTGTCATTTGAGTTTGCACGTCACTCGGAGCCGCTGTCAGACAGAGAAGACAACGGATGTCAGTCCATATTACATTACAGTTTAGGACATCAGACACATACAAAAGACCAGTTTCTTGCATATGCTATTGAATCAGATTACAACACCACTCTTTTTTTGTATAAATGTAACATCAAAGAGGGAATTCTGAATGGAGACCGCTGCGACTACTGCATGTCACAGTTTGCATAATCTCTACTAGTCAAAGTTGGTTCATGGTTGTCCTCATCTGCACTATAGCTGGCACTGCTCCGCTGGCTGAAACAGGGACAAAAGCCATTTGGCACCACTGATAGATAATTCATATGGTGCAGTGCTACAGGATTAAACTTAGGAACCACTAATGAAATTGAGCACAAAACTTTGTCAAGGCTATTTTCAAAAATGTCCTTGAGCAATCAAAGTCACAATTATGACAAGATGGAGAGTGGGCGCATACATGCTTTTATTAGAGCTTCTCCAAACCTTGATACTTTCCTTACACAAAACATTACTGTTATAATTGATAACAAACAAGATAACAGCAAGGAACCTAAACCTGTAAGAATGGCTAGACTGTAAAATGGTGAGCCCATTGTCTGGCCCTGTCAGTTGGCCTACTTTTTCTTTAACTTGACAGATAAAAAATATGTTTTGGGGGTTATTGTACTGTACAATCTGAGACCGCACTGAAAATCTGAATCTCTTTTCACGCAAACGTTAAAATAATCACAAAGTCTGAGGATTCAGAAACATTTAAAAGCACAAGAAGTTATGTCATGTGAAATGAAGAAGAAAATATTTAAGATTCTGCACTATTCCTAGGTCAGAATCAAATTTAAGCAAATTTAGGGCATTGACCAACTTATATCCATTGACGCAAGCATTCACATGATACTCAGGTGGATCTGATCTAATCATCAGAGGCTCGTTCAAGTAAATCAACTTGCATTGTTCACCTGTTATAAATTCGGCTGTACCTCAAGTTTCCAAGATATCATAACTAAGTAAAAGTGTCAGAAATTGAATTGTTATTCTAGCTCATCTGAAGGTTTCTAAGGTGCATGAAATTCTAAAAACAGGATCAGGCAGACATGTTGTGACCACACCATCAGAAGATCAAAACATCAAGCTTAGTTCCCTGAGCGATAGAAAAGCAACTTCATCACTGATAGAAAATTTATCAGAAAAAAAAAAAGAAAAAAGGAAAATAACACTTAAATCAGCAAAAGAAGGCTCTCTTTGTAGTGGTCTCAGAAGGCTGGTGGCACTTTCAAAACCACTTCTCAGTCAATCAATCAATCAAGGCCAAATGCAGCAAAACAGTGGGCTAAGAAATACAATATATTTGTGAGTTGATAGCTAGAAAAAAAATCCTATATATTGTATGTTTGAGATTCATGGCAGTAACATAAGGTAAGGAAGAATGAACAGGAGAGAGAATATTACCGCAGTGTATCAAACCAACAGGGAAATATGGTGGCGGGAATATTCAGGTCTTAGGGAGTTTTGTCTTGACTTCACCCTGACGAAGGAGAAGTACCGCTCCAATTGTCAGTGACATGCTACACCCTCTGGTTTGCGCCTTTGTGGAGAATGATTCATACTGAAGCATGACAAAGACCCCAAACATCTTAAAGCTTAACAAGGAACTACTTGAAGACCAAAGAGGACCAAAGAGTCCTGACTGTCATGGACTTTCCTCCACATTCACATCAACTCCACTGAACAATTATGGGGGAATTTGTAGGTTTTGCAGAAACTAATAGAGTCCATGGAGGCCAGCTCGAGTGCCTGCTGTCATTAAAGCAAAAGGGGGACATACCAAATGCCAAGATATTGTGAAATTCACGAATGTTTTCAGAGACTCAATTTTCTCACTCAATTTTTGTAGCTGATATTATCATTTGAAATGAAAAAAAAATGACTCCACTGTCTTCACCATCATTATATCATTACATATTACTGTATAGTTGATAATAACAAGAAATTGGGAAATCATCCTGGGGCCAGAAATTGTGTTCTGAATCATGTTGCTTGTCATCATTCATTATCATAAATAAAAGTCAATAAACAGCCGGTAAGAAGAGCGGAGAACCTAAACAACACCAATCACAGGAGACCCGAAATTAAGATTCACAAAAACCAATTAGGGAAAAGGGATGGGTATAAATGACATCATCAGTCTATAACAAAACTAATAATAGATCAGCTTGGGCCTCACGACAGTCTAAATTGAATGAAAGCCTTTGTTCCACCTTTTCTCTCTCCGGAGCTTCATATTCATTCCCTTGGGTTCACAGTGATTTGCAAGAAGAGTGACCTGGAGCCTCAGCAACAGGTGAATTTTCTTGCTCTCCACTTTGATTCTGTCACAATGACAGCTTGTCTCACTCCCTGGAGGGTCGACAGTTTAGTCAGTACCTTGAATCACTTCTGTCATGGGAAGCTTATGACTGCTCACAAGTTCCAGGAAGTGCTGGGGTTGACGGCAGAGGCATCAGTGTTGATTCCTCTGGGCCTGTCAAGAGCTTGTCCCCTTCAGTGCTGGTTCAAATCTTTTTGCTTCCATCCAAGAAGGGACAGGAAGGTGAGGCTGCTCATGCCATGGTTCTGCATGCAAACCCTGCTTCCCTGGAGGGACAGGGTCTTCCTTGTCTGGGAATCTCCCCTGAGGGACCTCCCACATAGGAAATAATTAATAAGTACATCCCTGATGAGCTGGGGAGCAGTGTGGGGGGCAGGACAGTGAGAGGCATATGGGGACACTCTTGATCACCGGAGCATATAAATGTACTGGAATTAAGGGCTGTTCATTTTGCTCTCGTGAGCCTGTTGTTATTCATATATCACAAGCATGTGCTGGTGCGAACAGACAGCTCCCCTGCTGTGTACCACATAAATCATCAGGGCGGAACAAGGTTGTTGCACTGTCTTCAGGTAGCAAGGGATCTGCTGACATGAGCATGACCTCAGCTGGCCTATCTAAAGCCAATTCACATCCCAAGTGTGGTAAATAGAGCGGCCAGCATCCTGGTCCGGGCTTTTTTCTGGGGGATTGCCGGTTACACCCGGAGGTGGTGTCAAAAATATCGATATGGAGTAGCCGTAGTCGACCTGTTTGCCTCAGCAAAGACAACCCATTGCGCCTGGAGCGGTTCTCCCCAATAGATAAGAGGGACGTTTTTGGGTCTGGATGCTCTCTCTCGTTTAAAGCTTTCCCCTCACTCCCTCTTATTCCGCAAGTCCTCCTCAGGGTCATGGAGGGTCATTATGCAGTTGTGCTAGTTGCACCAAATTGGACAGGAAGGCCATGGTCTCCAGACCTGGACCATCTGGTGCAGGTTCACCCTTGGCTATTGCCATCCCAGTGGCTCTTCATCTGTGGGTTTGGCCTCTGATGATAATGGCTTTTGTCAGAACTTATTTTCTGAAGGTTGCCTGTCTTTTGTGTGCCAGTTGCACCTTGTGAGCACCAAGCTGCAATTTGCCCCTTGCAAACATCTCTCCCCCATAGCTACATTCATAACTTCCAGTATTACTCATGTATACTGGGTTTGGGAGATGTGGCATGTTTCAAAAATAAATGGGGTAGTGGTGCACTTCACTTGTAACCAAAATGAGTATTACAATAAAAAAAAACAAAAAAAAACAGTATTATCAGAACATCAGCAACAATTTAGATCTGCAAACCCCCACCCCCCTCAAAAAACACAACAAAACCCCTTCTTTATTCAACAAATACATACATCCAAATGTCTCCATAATATTCTAGGATCTTAACAGCCAGTTTGAGGCTCAAATCATATTTCAAATGTTCATGATACTCCCCCTGAGTCCAAGAAGCCACTGCTGTATACGATTACGACTTTTCAGCTTGGAAATGATGTCAAAACATAAAGAGGAATTTTTATTCATAGTCTTGTAGGGCTAAACAGTAGTGAGACATGAAAAAATAACCACAATTCCTGACCTGTGAAGATATAAGCAATAAGACTTATAGAGTAATAACTAAAAAAAAAAAGACATCTTGTTACTGAGCACCCACAGTACAAAGAGGGACAATTCTTTCAAGGCAGCACAGAGATGAGACTACTGTGCTACGGCAGTGGACGACTAAGTCAGTCCACGGTAATGAGGGTGCTAAGTTTACTGTAATTGGCACATTGTGTCATGAGGACGTCAGACGTGCTCACAGCCACATTCTGTCACATTAGCGTCTCCAGGGCCAAAGGTTGCCAGGCAGCGCAGAGGCATCAAGCATCTCAGCATGTGGCATGACACACTGTTAACTAGCATTTCAGCAGCTTAGAAATCCATTGTGGCGCTTTTGTGGTTAGTTGTGAATTAGAAGAAAGAAAAAAAAAAACCTGTGGCCTCAATAAGACCCCCCCCCCCCCATCACCAGGTGATTTTGACACAGTATGGGCAATAATTATTTTTGTAATCATCAGGCATTCAACAAGTGGCAGCAAAAATATTGGAATAAATCACCAGATGTGACTAACCTCTCAGTTAATAGTGGACAAGGATATTTCTCCCTGAAGAGCTTTAAGTATATAGGCTGGGGTGATCTGTTATGCTTTTTACTTATGGTATCTTGAAAGAGGAGTGTTGACATCAATGCTCCATATTGGAGTGCATTTCAGGATGCTTTGCAAAAAAACTTTAATATGTTGCATTAGGAGAAATACTGTATGAGTCTCAATTCTACCCTCATCTGGGGCGAGGTTTTAACAAGTCATAATTTCAAACAATACTGTGTATTTTATCAAAGGGAACTGTCTTGTTAAAACAAGAATGTCATAATATAAAAAATGTCTCAACTTTTTTTTTATGTCATCTTAAAAGATGAGAAAAATATATGTTCTCATAATAACAGTCAGGTTTTTCCCCTTATTGTGGCAGCTACTGTATATTTTTTCAAGTCTATCTCTGTCATTTGCCTAACATGCCTTTTTTTTAATTTTTCTTTTTTCTTTTTTTTTTTTTAAGTGAGACAACTGACTATTTGCAGCCCATCAACTGCTAGGCAAGTGAGAACAAATGGGGTCTCTTACAAACCCAGAGAATCTGATAAAAAACAAAAAATACAAAAAAACCCTTTTTTGTGAGAATGGAGGCAGATGGGAGGCAGAACACCTGTTGTTCTACTGTGTGCTGAAGCGGTTATTCAGCAGAAAGGTCACTGACACACTGTTGGGACTGAGGGAGGACGTGAGGGTCCTCCCAGTGAAGGAGGACGGGGATTTATTTGACCTTCTCGTTGACAATCTGTGGCTGGCCAGATTAATTTACTTCATACAGATCCTTGAAACCTCGGTGAACTTAGCACAGGCCTCCACAGGGCAAGAAATCAAGTGATTTGGAGCCAGAGGACAGTACTCGCTGCATGTCTTTGGTTACTATGGAGCTGACTTTACTCTTTACTTTTTTTTTTTTTTCCCCCTCCGTCTATTTACCCCAAGAATCGTCCACCCTGTAGTGAGAAGGAGAACAGTCATAATGGAACATCTTGTTAGAGTGCAAGAGAAGTTTGAATAGCACTTTCTAGACTCAGGGGGAACTTATAACAAGGGCTATCCATTTCAAGCTGCAACCTGTCCTGATGTCCTTATTCTCACACAGATGGGGATTTTAGTGATACTTCAACCTAGCAATAGCAGCAAGATCATTTCTAAGACAAGAGTGCTCACACAGATCTGGGCTTTCCTGCTGCAGAGGCCATTTTCTTTTTTTTAATGCTCGTGTAAAAAAAAAAAAAAAAAAAAAAGTAGCATATGGTCTGATTCTGTTTGTCACTAACACCTAGTGTACCATACTGATTCCATTCAGTATAACAGCATTGAAAGAAATACCACAGCACCTGTGTAAAGCTTCAGATGCTCATTTCTTATCGTGGGTGTGCTGGACTTGTTTAAACTCAGCTCTAGGATAGTTTTGGAGGCTGTTGTTTGTGTTACACGGCATTGAAGGAAAGCAATTTCATTCTCCTGTACACTGAGTATCATATATGGAAATAATGACAATAAATTCTACTTTGAACCTTTGAACTGTGAATGCTATTTGTGAATTTATTTCATCAGGATAAATGAATGAAACCATCTGCTGAATTCGACAATGTTTCATTTTAATTAGAAAGAGACTTGTGATTTCCACACAGACCCAACAACAAGTGACAAAGAAAATGTCCCTGGAATGTCAAATTAAATTTGTGACAAACTAATCAAACACGTGCTTCACTCATAATTAGATAAGCAAACGCTTGAAAACATGTAATGATGTAGGCTATGTAAACTTTTGGATTAGCTTGTAATTGAATAGATAAATTATTCAGTTTTCTTTGAATATGATAAGTGACAATAGATTCAGTCCAATAAGAAAAATAAAAAAAGATATTTAATGTGAGCTATTTGTATGTTTTGCTAGTGCTACATAGCTATCATTAGCATTAATAGCTGTTTACTTTCCAGTCTTGCCACTCACTTCTTTAGGGTACACAGGACGCTGCATGAGTCAGTGATTCATATCGGAAAGTGATGAGACAGGGTGATCTGCCTGGAGCTAGCTGGTTAGCATGCTAACCTCAGCAGAAGGAAAAAAGTGATAGAAGTAGAAGCAAAACAGGAGTTAATATTGGTGTTGCTTCCCATCACTGGAGACAGAGACGAGTAAAGGAATGACGTTTGATGCTGGACTCGCAACGTTTCTTTGAGACTGCTTTTAATGCTAATGTTGTAGCTGCCATGTAGCTATAGCAAAACATACAAATAGCTCCTTTAAAAGTACCTGTGAGTCACTGGCTGTAAACAATAAAGGAGCGGTGATTCAAATATAGATGATCAGTTGTGGCTCTAGATGGGCTGTTTGCTGGTGGGGTTTTTTTGGGGGGTTTAACAACAACAACAACAACAACAAAACTATAATTGCTTGACAAGTTATTTGCTGCTATAAAAATATCTTTTTATTAATGCTTATTTTTGCAATCAAACAGTGATTGCTGCTGGTCTTTTTTGCAAATTAATTTCCCATTTGACTTTCTAAAGTACTGTGAGCTGATTAAAGAATTTAGCTTTTAATTTCATACTCATTTCTTTTAAAGGGAAATCTTTGAAGCTTTGACCCAAAATATTGCTTGACTACCTAATTTTTTTCCATTTCAGTCACTCCATTTCTGAGCTCTTCAGTTCCCTCTTCACTCTAGTGTTTCAGAGCAGCATGGCAAAAAAGCAATAAAAGGCACAGTTTGGTAGGTGTTTTGTTAAAAGGTTCACACAAAATGCACATTTAATGTCAGCATTTAGCGGGGATTGGCGGGGGAGGGGGATGAAACAGTCATATATCCTTCTTACCTGTGATTGTAAATATTACAATATATTTTCCATATTCATGCCTGGAAAAACCCCTAAAGTGGACCCTACCATTTATTAACCTTGATGTTGGGTTAGCTGCTCTGACTGCCTTACTCCCATCAATGGCTTGTGTCCTCAAGTCTCTGCTTGTTGTGCATACTGTCGGTAAATGTAGCAGTAGCTAACTATCTAGCTTAAAGTGTCTGAATTAGATGTATCAAGTATCTTGAACGCTAATGTTAGCTAGTTTGTAACTTTCGCTTTGAGTTCAGTCAATCTTTTACCTTTTTGATGTATGGTTTTTAAGACGCATCCGTCAGACACAGGCACACTTAAAGATGCATGACTCACGTCACAAGAAAAGTTCAACAGTTTATTGTAAAGAGGTATCCAAAGAACGTCAGGCAAAACTCAGAGCGGGGTCACAGGGTCAAGAACACTGGGTCCAAGTCTCACAGAGAAACACGAGGGGGATAGAGTGTGAAGACAATCTGGCAAGGGAGTCAGGGAGAGTAGAGCACTTATACATAGGAGAACAAAGGGGCACAGGTGGAACTGGTTGGGTGATTAACTCAGGTGAGGCAGGGCAGGTAATCACAGAGACAGACAGACAAGATAGCACCTCCTTTTTTCACTCAGGAATTCTGGAGTTTTAGCTGTTGGGTAATTGAACAACATTAAAATATGTGTCCTGAAGGCTACGTAAGTGTATTAGCAATGGTGGAAAGTAAGTACATTACTATAAGTACTGTACTTAAGTGCAATTTCAAGCTACTTGTACTTTATTTGAGTATTTCCATTTTATGCTACTTTCTACTTCCACTACCTTTCACAAGGAAACATTGTACTTTTTACTCCTCTACATTTATTTGACAGCTTTAGTTAAACAAATGACATGCTGTAAGGACTGTAGGTCACTGAAGCCTGCGCCTGGTTGTGATAGGTTCCTTTTGCCCTGAGAAAAAGTTGACCATACTAATTGTCATTATATAACTCGCACTCATGAACATGGTAAACATTATACCTGCTAAACATCAGCATGTTTGTCATTGGGAAAATGTTATCATGATGAAATGAGCTTTTAGCTCACAGCAACACTGAGCCTAGGTGCAGCTTCACAGAGCTGCAAGGATTGTAGTAGAGTTTTGTTTTTTCTTTGACTGTAGACAAATTACTGTGCAAGCTTTCAGATTGCCAAAATGCCAAAAAGATCTGTTTTGAACATTGAATACACACCAAGTACACTATACAGTTTCAATTTTGACCAACAGACTATTTTGTGTGTGATTATGTATAATTATGTGTAATTATAATTATTCACAACTTGTGTAAACTCAGAAGTACTGTAACTAATTACAATTATTTATGTCACCTAATCAAAAGGGGTATCGCATGTAATTAGAGGATACATCAATGACAATGTTTGTTTCTTCTGTGTTGGCCTCTGCCTTTCCATTCTCTCTGGAGTATGCACACACACACACACACACACACACACACACACACACACACACACATACACACACACACTCCCTCTCGCAGTGTTTCACTTGTTCTCCCTGCCACCCTGGAGAGTTCACTGTTCTTGCTGTTTTAACCTCCACCCGGGGTTGTCCATGCTGCGTACGCTGCGTGTCACACAGTGAACTGTTTGTTTGCCACTCATCGGTCACTGCCCTGCTCCTGTCCCCACATGGCTCCCTGCAGGCCACAAACCACTACAGTGATTTCACATCCCCAGCCCTGTCTACGTAGGCTACTTTGCCTCATAGCAGCTGGTAATTTAGTCCAGACAAGGCATCTCTGCTCCTATCAGTGAGATAACGCTTTATTCTTCCCTTCCCAATGCCCCCCTCCCTTCTTCTGTCTCTTTTTCCCCTCTCTACAGCAGCTCCGTATGCTCTGCATGTAATATGACTCACCATGCAAGGTGTTATCAGTGATAATACTGCAGCAAATAAGGCCGCATATTACTCCTCCAGTATGTGATCTATTTACACTTACCAAGCAGCTTGTAATTAAAAGTCTGTCTGTTTATTTTGACTTGTCAACTTCACAAGGTCTGCCTGTTCCCCTACCTCTCTGAAATCTATACAGCTGCACTGAGGCTGAAGGAATAATGACACACAGCACAACACATACAATACAGAGAGAAAGCCACAGGGGCTGAAATCCCTGCTTGGTTTCATGCCAGTGCAACAGTTGCAATGAAGAGAATTAACTAAAAGTTGGCAACAGGGCAAACACTGACTATGAACGCATGCTGCCAGACTGACGTGCTTCAACAAATAGCCTCCATTTACAGTCTGATGCACTCTTAGTTCCCTCCTGTTCCCTCCGTCTCTACCTCAGCCCTGCTCCGCATAGGTTTCCTTGCATCAAATTGCTTTTGAATCTTCACTGAAAAATTCACCATCTAACCCTAACCCTAACCCGAATCCTCTCTTTCTTTCTTTTCTTTATACATGTAAAAAATATTTCAACTTGTTTCTAGAATAAGGCAGGATTCTGCATTACAATCAAGAAAGATGTCATTTTAGACATTCATTTTGGGTTGGCTTGCAATAACAACCTGTTTAAATACTCTTGCTCATGGCTGAAAAGTTTCAACATTAGTGCAGATTAGTCCGTCTGAAAAAATGAAGTGCCACACATATGAACACAAAAGAAATTCCAGTGGCATTCTTTATCAAACATTTTCTTAAATTAGCCTTTGATTATGTTCTGGCCGGCCATCTAATGAATTAGATAAAAAGGCCAAACTTATTTGCCAAACCCTTCTCTACGCTATCGGACTTTTCACTGGCTTCAAGAAAACACAACTTTAAGCAATCAGATACATCCAATTGACTTTTTTGCTGTGTTCCAAGCATCAACACATTGTTGATCTAGCTCCTCCCAATATTTTCATGTCTACATATTATGACATTTAAATGCCACTAAAAAATTTCTCAAAAGTTGGATTTCGGTATCACACATAATTACAGTCATGTAGCGGAAACCAACACTAACTTTAAACTTTGAGAGATGCACAACCTTCTTTCATAAATAGGCTGAATTTCACATTACTGGTGCCACCAAATGTGGCTTGAACTGTATTTTGTCAGTCATGAATTTTCTCCTTTGTTATCACTCTCTATGTGTATGGAGAAATATTGCAAGGAGGGCAATTAAATGGATTCCTCAGGCTGTCATCTCAAAGCATGGATGTCTTTATTATTCAAGGAGGAGAAACCAATCTGTACTAATGGCTGTGCATGCTGATCATTTGTAGGTTACTGCTAGTTCCACTGCATATTGGATTACTAAGACTTCGCTTGGTGTTGTTTAATGTGGATCATCAATGCAAATACTCTCTAATCCACTCACTGCTGCAATGACCATGCATCATATCAGATCTGTATATATCTATGTATATAATATGGATACATTTTGGAACATGAAAATGCTGCTTAGAACTTTTACATATATGATGTATGGTTATTTCTGTTGTGACAGACCTGTATTACAATATAGAATACTGTTTGGTGATGGCTTTAGTTTTTATTAGCTTGCATTTCTTCCACGGTTAGGGTTACTTGGTGTCACCAGATTTTTGTTCTTACTCTTGTGGAACTTTTTTTTTAGAGTCTGACTGAGAATGTTTAGAGCAATCAACACTTGCCTTGGATTTTCAACCCGCTAAATCATAATTAAAATCTAAATTGAAATGGCAAATTTTATTTTTTATTAAGAAGAAATTTGGTCTCAAGTTTTTTGTGTTTTTGGAAACAGCCACAGACTAACTCACTCATATATTCATTCATTCATTTAGTAGCTATGTTTTCCATATCAGGCAAGAAACTTTCATACTTTCATAACTTTAATAACATTTCCATTCCTCCACAGTGACAAATGTACAAATTGTATTCAGTTTCTGGGCACAACAAGGAACACAAAATAATCTATTTTGTTTCTTGAAGCCATAGTGATGGATGGATGAATGAAGTGAAACAAGATTCTCAGAGCTTTCAGAAAACGAAGGAGCGTAATCACATCACATGTAGAGGTAAGGATACTGGAAATGCCTGGCACTGATGAAAAAAGTACGGCTGCACAATGTATTATGTGCCGTACATGTGTATATATAATGTATACGTATAAAAAGAAACAATAACCACAGCTTTCAACTGAACACAATCAATCCATTTAACAATCCACTTATCTGCCCTTCTATCTGGAGTGTATAGCTATAAAATTATAAGGGTAAAATACAGTGAACACAAAGTCCTCATCCCACCCACATGACAGACCAAAAATATACTACAGTTGGGTCCCTGTTCAATTCTAACCTACAGATGAGCAGAGCAAGGCACTAACATGCAGTCATGCTTTCATATTTACCCCTTCCCTTTACAAATGGCATTTATTTATATCAAAAGAGTCTGAACTATATTATTTGTACTAATAATTACCCTTACTGTAAAACGACCAATCAAAGAAACTATTAGGGTTGGAAAAGAGGTAATTTAAGTTATTCCATGCTGTAGAAGATTCTTAGTCAATGTATCATTCAAGTCAGCATGCTAATATGTTGATGTTTAGCAGTTATAATGTTTACCATCTTTACCATCTCAATTTAGCATGTTAGCATGCTAACATTTGATAATTACCGCTAAAGACAAAGTACAGCTGAAGCTGATGGGAATATCATTAATTTTTCAAGTATTTGGTCATAAACTGAAGTATCTGACAAACTAAAAGTTTTTTTTCTGTCCTACGGGGGATTTGAAAGTGTGCATCAAATTTCATGACAATCCATCCATTGATGGTTGAGCCAAAACCTGAGGGTGTCATTTAAGGAGGGGTCTAACCAATGTCAAAAAATATCAAAGGCAACTCAATTTGATTGCGGTTCTGCCACCTTATATTCATAAAGGGACACATTACGATAAATTGTATGGGACATGAATATCTATACAGAATTTGATGCCATTTTCACAGTGATAACATAACTTTTTCCTGCTAATGCTAGAGGATCACCAAAATTACTAGGATTAATCCTCAGGAGACCATGAATGTACAAACATAATTTCATGAAATTCTATTCAATGGTTGCTGAGATTTTGCACTCTGGGCCAAAGTGGTGGACCTGTTAAATTACTGACATTTCCCTCCCCACAATCACACTGCTGGCTAGCATGGATAAAAAATGTCATTTTATGTTCAGGCCTATTTGTGCAGCAGGAGGTCAGCAAGGAATAGTCCACTGAAAATCAAGCACTTATGTAATGTATTCATAGTGTTTGGAGCATGTGAAGCAGGTAAATGTTTGAGACTAGAAATATCGAGGTCCAATGGAATATTTCTTCAAAGATCCCTGTTTTCTGGAAAGTTTCCATCTCATTGGGACTCTAAGAGCCAAGCAAAGCCTTCCATTACACAAACTGTGACACTGAGAACAAAATGTGTCCTTGTTAGGTGACTGTATGCGTGTGTGTAAGGCAGGCGGTGTGACAGCTTGAACAGTTGAGGGGTCACCGGCTGACCTTGAAATCCGTCTCTTCAGACAAGATAAGGGAGTGGATGGGAGCCGCAGGCAGGAGCAGCACTTGGTCTGGCTTATCCTCCGCTCTGTGATGTCTGCTGTTATATGACCAGTTCACTGGGATTTTTGTCCTCGCCTACATCAGCCTCCAGCTCGACAGGGTGACAGCTCTGCATCAAAGGCTTTAATCAGCACTGTTATCGCACTCAGGTGGATGAATATTTCCCCTTTGTGACCGTATAGCAATGTCGTTAAGCAATGAACCTGTCAGCAGGCAACATCTCCTGATAGCTGGAGTTTGGTTAAGTGCATATGCATAATGCTGCACGTCTCTGCTAACCACACACAACTCTTTCTCCGTCTTATGTGGTTGGATTATGACAGGGCAGCTCAAGACAGTATAGTGATGTCGCAAGCTGATAATTATTTTAACTTCTTTTCTTTTTTTGGCTTGTCAACTGGAGAAACTTTGATACACGGGACAATTAAAGATGTACATTCCTGTTCTGAAAAAGAAAGAGATTTATTAAATGGCATTTAAAATAAGGGGGAATTACACCCTTTGGGGAGATAGATTTAATAAATGTGGACAGAAACGTCTGAGTGTTTTTGATTTTTCTTCTACTCCCAAGGGGGGCTTGAATTTACAGAGTAATTAGTTGAGTAGAATACACCCTCTAATTTACCCCTAGCCCATCCTGCTCTCCTCTGCAGCAAAGTTTACATTTGGTAATGAATTAAGAGCCTTGCGCTATTAAAAGGGGGTTTTGCTGACATCTCTATAAGCTTAAGATAAGCTGGGCCTAAATCAAGAAAAATGCAGACCAAGCACATTGCAGTCCAAGGAAAATCTTAGCGAGAAGAGCTTTCAGCGGAAGATAACAGTAGGTATATTTGCCTTTGCATTACCCATAAAACATCCTGGTTTGCCTTAATTTGGAAATGCTTTTAGAGGGAGTCCTATAAAGGTGGAAGAATAGAATCATTATATGTTGCTGCTTCATATAAGGAAAAGTGATTGTAAATGCAGTTTAGTTGCGAAATTATAATTTAAAGCAATTCTTTGACAAACTAATTTAAATTGATTATTTAAATGATATGGGAAAGGTTTAACTCAAAATCCTCCATAGTGAGGATTTCCAGTAAACTCCCCAACACAACAGCCATAGTGCACTCGTGTTGTATAACAAGAGTCTGTTTCTGCCACTTTCTTATATATACCCTGGAGATGGAGGCTCACAAAAACAACAAAGGGTAGATGATATTTTGGGTGATTTTGTGGAAAGTCTGTGATTTTATTTCTCTGCAAACATGGTCCCTGATCATACTTTCTTTCCCACAGACTGCAATGTATATAATATTGCAACAATATTGTACTGTATATTACCATATAAGCTGACTTCTGACATCCGCACATCTCTGCATCTCTGTGACGAACAGCTTTTAAAAGAGTTCAACAAAGCAGTACAGTATGGATGTGAATTAGCTCCACTGTAGGGGTCATTCGTGTTAATTATGTAAGAAACAGGCAGTAATGAGAGTGTTATCTTAAAACTTAATCTACCTTATAGCCAAAACAAGTGGTGGTGAGGGGTTGTTTCCTGGCAAGTCACAGGTTTGATTCACGCAATAATCAAACTGTCGAAAAGATCCTTGTTAAAGTGTCCTTGAGCAAGACACTCAACCCCCATTTGTTAATAAGGGTTCTCTGGCTATAAGTGAGAGCAATGTAACGGTATTATATCTAGGGTGATATAGTGCATATAGTTCCCAATTCCATTCTACATAGCCATATACTATATATTGATTTTCATAGTTCACTTTTTCGCAGTTAGTACACAACAAATCAATGTTCTTTTCTGTTTTGGACAAACGTGGTACAAGACGTGTGCCAAAGGACATCAATCAAACTGCGACCTTGGAGTGTCACTGCCAATGAAACTTAAGTAAGAGAAAGTGAAATGGTTATTACAAAGATTAAACAATAGATTATTTTGTTTCAGATACTGTCACGTTTATTTCTCTACAATCTGCAATTTGTTCATCTGCACCTCCTAAAGTTCCCTTTCTATTTGTAGCTTTTGCTAAAGCTACATAGCCAGTGTTAGCATTAAGAATTGTTTACTTCAGAGAAGCATTGCGAGGTTAGCATCAAACTTAATTCCTTAAGTCGCCAAGAGCTGTCTCCAAGGGTGTAAAGCAACTCCAGTGCTAACTCTCTATCATGACTTTTCTTCACGCTAACCAGCTAGCCTCAGCCCGTCTTGTCACGTTTCCATAGCGACTCACCGTAGCCTCCAATCTGTAGCGCTCCTCAGCGGGCGTATTATGACTCTTGTCTTGAAAACTCAACAATGGCCAAAGCTGTTGTCTTGCTCCTGGCAAGAAACCATGTTTGGCGACAGAGAAAACGTACAAATAGCGAAAAGTGTCCATCAACGACATTTTTAGAAAATCATAAATCATACTGATATCTTTGAGTATATTGGCTACATATTCAAAATCTCTCTCTGTTCTTTTAAATCCTCCAATCCAATACAACCATGTGCTTTTGATCTGCCATGTCTGTATTAAAGGTCAGGGTAAGTCTAAACAGCTACTAAAATGATTTAGTTAAGTTGAGAGAAATATCACCATAATGGTTAATGTAGCTATAATCAATAGTTGTATAATAGCAGTGTATCATAACAATGTGAACCTAATGTGACGATATGTAAAAGCAAATCGCTCACAGCTTTCTTTTGCTTTCAGAACTTTATGGTGAGTTTCAGCTCATCGTTTGGTATTGATTGATGAAACTGAACACAAAATCACATATTTTACAGCAATACACTGTATCGTGGGGACAGATGATATTCACACCACTAAAAGACTCCACAACTCAAATGGGTCAAGCTGCTATAATGAATTATTTCTACACTGACAGTGGGCCACATGATTATTTATATGTATTGTAAATGTTTTTCCCAACATCACTCTCCCTGCCTTCACCAGTGTCTTTTTTTGAATGCAGCAGGCAAGTGTTTTCGGCAATAAACTACTAACACAGTGGAGCATATAGCAGCTGAGCCAGATATTTCCCTCAGGGGTTGGTGGAGACTAAAAGAGTTAATACAGAGTGAATACTGTACTTACATTCACCAGGTGGACACAGACAGACTTGAAGTGAATGCTAATGTTGTTATGTGTCTCCAGGATATGAAAGCAGGCAACACGTTTGCCACATTATCAAATGTTGTATTTCAGATTGATAATACTAATGCCGTCTTTCACCGTGTCTTTGCACTGTGCGATGTCCCAGCGCCTTTAAGTGTACAACATGTGTGTCATCACTGTTTGTGATCCAAATTAGTTCAGGATTAATAAAAGGGTGCACCTAACTGAATGTCAACAAGTAGTTGAGGCATATTTAATTTATTTATGGTATTAACAAGCAGCCGGGAAGCTCTGCTGTCCTTCAATCACTTAATTCCTGCCAGTTCCAGAAGCACTGACCCATCTGTGGAGGGGCAAGCGATAAAAGGATTTCCAGAGCTCAACAGAGGATCACATCATCCTAAGACAGCTCTGATAACGTTTTGTGCTCAAGTGCAGCTCTTTTCATTGCACTGATGCCACACAGCGAGGATCACAGTTTACTCACCGGGTGAAAACTTGTTTTTTCTGCTAATTCTGGATCCTCTGGGTAATAGGGGCAGATTAATACAGAACATGCACTCTAATGTGTTAATAATAATATAGTAGTTTTTAGAGGAAATTATTAGTTTTAACAATTGTAAAAGCAAGAATATTTCAATTCACAGTACAAAATGAATTGTTAATTGTTGATTAATTCATTAACAGCTGAGACATGATGTTTAACGAGGCAGTCTGAGTAGTTGCATATAATCAAATTAAAAGTCTGCTTCAAGTGAAACGAAGACAACTTGATACTGTCTTATCATGTTTGTGAAAATAATTATAATAAAAAAACTTAATTTGTACAGCACTTTTCAATATAAGTAACAAAGTGCTTCACATGAATCAAATGAAAAACATTCAAACAAATCAAAGTGAAATGAAAATTAAAAAAGACATCATACAATAAAATCTTTTTTTTATTTTTTTTTTTATATAAAAATGTGTCTTAAGTGATCTTCTCTGGAAGAAAGTTTAGGGGCTGTTGTGTAACATACTGTTGTGTGTCAGAATGTTGATTTAAGTGGCAGAGGAAGTTTTCAGTCCTTTACTTAGGAAAAAATTGTAACAGACCAGAGATAGACCCAGATGCAACACACAACTCTCAGGATTCAGTTCTTAATATCCTTTAATATTCACCACAGGCAATCATACAGACAGGCAGGAATCGATAGCAGAAAATGGCACAGGCAAAAAACTCAACGTTTCTCCACGGGGAAACGGCAGCATACGGAAACTCACTTTCAAAGCATTGCAGCAGTACAATAACCAAAAGCCACAGACAGAAAGCAAAAAACGCAGGGCAAAGTGTCATGGTCAGCTTCAGAAGGTTAGGTCATTTGCCGGGGAGCAGGCGATGAAGGAGAATCAAAGACAGGCTGAGTCACCAACGGGACTCAGGTGTGTGTGCAGGTAAGTAGCAGGTGTGTGTGATTGTCCTGATTGCAGTGGTGCAGAGTGGAGTGGGGACGTGACAGAGTCAATGAATGAACTGAACCAGGAAGTGCAGGCTGTGACAAAAAACAATTTTTTTTTAATATAACATGTTGCAACCGTATTTGTTAATGATATATATTTAATTCATAAATGCAAGTTTATTAAATCACCATGCTTCTAAAGAATTCTATGTTATATACGTTATATGCTATACGTTTTTCTATTTAATTTTAAGCATACATGCCTGTCTTTTATATTTACATATAATATCAACATGTCGATCATGATCCGTTGAATATCAACAGGTTCCATGTCATTTTTTTTTTTACATATATGTAAATATATTTTTTTTTCTTCATACTCTATGTACATATATTTCATGTGAAAATTCAATATGTATATTACACTTAGGAAATGTGTCTACAGATAACTAACAGTAGCAATTTGAATTAGATATAAAGTAAATTTAACTATTTAATTGGAAGATTAAGATTGTAGAGATTATGAGGAAACTGAAAACTAAATAAAAAGGGGGATCCTGATTACAGCATTTCTATCAGCCAGCAGCTGCGCATACCTGTGCTGTAGTGTTGTGTGCTGCATGCACTATAAAGTTCTCCGTGGAACCGGCTCATGAAAACGCTCAAAGTGAACTCAACCATCATCCTCCTCAAGATCTGTAACCTCAGTTTTTCCCTCCTGCTGTTTTGCTGCAGGAGCGGCTCATTCATGTTTCAGCCATTGGTCGACCAAATCTGGCAACTCTCCCCAACTCACATAACCAACATGTTATGTGAGCCAGCAGTGTTATGTGAGCTGGAGATTTGTGAGCAGGCGCAAGAAGCTGATGTCTGCTGAAAATGTCACTGGATTTGTTGCTTGGCTCTCGTGTGATGCTCAGTCACTAAGAGGAGTCTGAAAGGTTGCAGGATCTGGTGAAAAAGTTGTTGGCAACAGAGGTGCTTGGTGAGCAGGAAGTTGATTTAGGAAATCTGAGCAAAGATGGGTATATACATTTTTTTTTTTGTTTACAAGCCTTTATGATACTCCTACCCACATGTACTCAGTACTCTCAAATTCACGTAGGCATGTTTGAAATTTCACATCCATTTCATTGTCATAATGTACATGCACGTCTCATCCATGCAGTGGTGGAAGAAGTACACAGTTCACCTTAGCTTAAGTAAAAATATCAATACGACAATGTAAAAATACTTCACTACAGTAAAAGTCTTAAGTCTTGTACTTAAGTACAAAGAGAAAGGAATTATTAGCAGTCATTTAAATGATAGCATCTGAAAAACGTAGAGGGAAATAATCTCTTTGATGGTTCTGCAAACAGCTCATAAACATCTGAAACATGAGAAGGGGCCTGAACTACAAGGGGATCACAAGCCAAAAAGGTTGGGAATCACCATGCAACCAGTACGAGCTTCTCATATCTGACTTTTACAGCTGTCAGATAAATGTAGAAGAGTAAAAAAGTGCAATATTTCCCTCTGAAATGTAGTGGTGTTGAAATTTAAAGGGAGCATAAAATGGAGATACTTGATTAAAGTAAAAGCACAAAATACATGAATTAATCCACCACTGCATCCATGCAACTATGTCTCCTAAAAAAACGACATTCTCATGCAACTATTTTTCATTAGGCGAATATATTTAAGAGGAAATGCTACCTGAATCAAGGTTTTGATCAACACATCATTTTAAGATTCATATGTTAATAACTAAAGAATCTGTGATTATGTTTGTGGAACTTAACACACTTTAAGGTCAGGAAAAGATTTTTAAATGTAGATAAAGTTTAGAAAAAGTAAGAAAAACTTAATATCTATGAGGCTTCAACTTATTAACCTTTAGAAAAACAATGTGTTCATCAAGGTACTGGTCACTCGGTGCAGCAGTGTGGCTCTTTATGATGTGTTTTTGACAGTAAGTTCAATAACACAGAATCACAAGCTGCATCAGGCTGACGGTACACGGACGGTGAATTTAGTCTCTTCAGAGCATTTGCTGAAGCTAATAATGAAGTGTCCCTTTTTTTTAATTTGCAGTTTGCCTGGAATTGCTCAAAATTTATTTGAAAAACTCATAATGGTCAATGGTCGACATTTTTCTGTCACACCTTTAAATGACTGAATAACTTTTTTTTTTTTTTTTTCACATTACCAACAGAAAGAAACCTGCCTTTTATTATGGAAACTCCATCATTCCACCTTTTACGTATCTAATTATTTGGCTGGTCTTATGTAATTTGCTGTTATCTGTCCACTGCATTGTTGTGGAAGTTACCGTTTAACTGGAGTGATTTTTAGGCTGGTCTTGCACTCTACTGAGTTCTTTCTTGTTTGCCTCTTTCATGCCTGTAGCTCATCATTAAAATGTTTTTTTTTCCCCCTGTTGCTAAAAGGCACCTGTTTTTGTGTTTATCACAGTCAATAGAATGCAGGACTTGATAAAGTACAGTACCTACAGCAGACTGCATCAAATAGAATAGAAAAGCAAGGATTCCTAATTACACTGTTTAGAATCGTGAAAATGTATTTTTGTTTTGGTTCTTCTTTTCTTTCCTACCTCAGGTTATGCATTTTAATGTTGTTGTTTTGCACTCAAGTATTTCTTACATTTCTGGAAACACATTTACATAAAGATTTAATCTGTGAATGTCCACACCTTATTTGTCTGTCCTTTGTTTGCATCATTATTTCCCAAAATGAAACATTAAAAATGAAATTAGCATGCCCTCTGATAGGCAACAGCTCCCATACTCTACTCCATTATAGCTTATTATTATTGCAAGCTGTCAGGCGCTGTGTTGTGGAGGGCGATACTGTAAAATTGTTTTTCTAAGAAATCTGCAATCGAATTTAGAAACATTTATGTAATCGTTGTCTCATTTGCATATGACCATGTGTAGTTTGCGGGGGCGGGAGTGAAATCACTCCACGAGATGCTTGTGTGCTTCCCTCGGGGGAATTCAGAGCTCGGCTCAGCCTTTCAACGGTGGAAATAGATTGATGTCTTTGAAATGCCCTCCAGAGTCTCGTTCCTTTACCCCTGAGAGATGTGATGATGATGGTGTCGTGACTCGAGTTGCAAGCTTTTACTGATAGTCACAACACCTGTTTTTGACATCAAACTATTCATTGAGGTACAAATGTTCAAGGTGTTTCAATATTTTCTGCCCAGCTCAGTCTGGTGAGAGATGCGGCATATCATTAGTCCAAGAATGAATAGACATGTTTCTGCTAATGACAGTGAGAGCAAAGCCCCGAGCTTATCTCGCTGTCACCCACTTCAGGATCTGCTGACTTTGCCTTTAGTTTTTTTTTGGGGGGGGGGGTTTGTGTTCTTTTTTTCTTCCCCCAGGTATAGAGGAGCTGTGGAGACGTTTGTCGTTCTCCATCCTGTATGGCAGAAAGTGAACAATGAGCAGCTGAGGGAAACATGTGATGGCTAACCTTGTATTTTCAGCACATACAGTGTGTTTAGCAGCTTTGAGAGGTGATAAATTTGTTTGACATCCGCTTATGTCTTTCATTACCAGTAATTGTCACAGCCTGCTATGCCTCTCTCTCACTCTCCACTCTGCCACACCTTCCTAATCAGCCTCACTGTCCTCACCTGTTGCTCCCAGCTGCACTCTATCTCCAATCAGGCCAGTATATATCTGCATCCCTAGTCTCTGCCCCGATGACCCGCCTGCCTGCCCCTTTCTGGTTCGTCTGCCCTGCTGACTGCACACCTGGTGCTGATCCTCCTGCACCTTCGACTACGTCTCTAGCCTGCTCCCTAACGATACTGTTGCCTTCCTACCAACTCGTCTCTGTGTGTTTGTGTTTGTGTGTGTGTGAGCCTCCCAAACCCGCTCCACTCACCGGCTCCGCAACACAGCATCTCCAGCCCCCCGGCCCTGGACCCCTTCCTCTATCCCCAATACACACCTGTGTGCAATATCTCTGCTGGTTCATTGATAAAAGTCATTACCAACTATTCACCTGTTTGGTTGTGCCTCAACTGGGTCCTACCACATCCTGTTACAGTCAAATTATATGTCACATTTAAAGCCTTTAAATACCTCAACGTAACCTGTTGTGCTTTAAGAGTGTGCGGCTAAACATGCAATTAAAAACTGAATCTCCAGCAGAGGTAATAAGCATTTCTTCATATAACACCTTTTTTAAAGAGAAAGCAACATCTCAGATGCTTTGCATCATCAAGGCAGGCCCCGAGACAGTTTCAGCAATTAGTGTCAGTTTTAAAACGAACATGCCTTCTACACAGTGATATGAAATGTTGCGGTTTAATGTTTAATCTATGTGTAAGAGATCATGCAAAATATCAAAGAAAACGTGGTCACTTGATTCATTGATCAGAGTACTTTTTTTTTTTTCTATTATCCTCAGCACTGGCTGCTCTTTCATAGCAGAGTTTAAAAACACAGGTATGCATTCTACAATTAGCTCGTACCTGTACATTTCATTTATAATATAACTTTAATGTAACTTTTTTTTACATCATTTTTCTCAGAGTTGTAATCTTGATTTTAGTAACTATTGTAACATTTAGGCAAATTTACATATAAAATGCCTCAGCTTGTGGTGGGCTGTGAAGAAACACGAACCTCCCTCTCTCCGCTCAACACACAGTAGATCAGACTGTCATAATAACAAATTAAGACAACCATATGAAGAATATTGAAGGGGTTCTGTTCCCAGATTGGGGTTAGGATTAGGTTCAGAGTTATTTACAGACCTGTCTCAGACTCAAATTAAAAGCTATCTCCCTGTGCATAGTACAATTTGGTGTCTCTTCTTGTAATTCCTCAGTAATACGGCACGTACTACATGTCTGCCGTGACAGTTTTCCCCAAGAAAAACAAAAATAAAATGCGCCCGTGTTTATTGTGACTCTTGACTGCTGAGAGAGGAAAGAGGGAAGTGGGGTGATTTTAATATAGAGTGACAATATGTTGGGCCTCAGAATGGGAGACTGCTGTTTGTTTCCTGTTTCCTACTGACAGTCAACATTAGTTTCTCTGAACCTTCACCATATCTCAGTCCCTAACCTTAGCCATGTGAGCATGACGACAGCAGTGCCCTGGGTTTTTTGTTTTTCTATGAGCTTCATGGTGCACAGAGAGCTCCTTATGGGCGGAGGAAAAGGAGTTTGTTACTATCAAAACCTCACATTTGTTAGATTTTAAATCATTAGGCAAAATAGGATTTAAGATACATGTTGTTGTTGCTGAGCCAGTGCTCAAGGTAATTTATGCACACCAGACCCCTCAGACAAAGCAGAGCGGTTAACAGCAGCATCAGAAATCAGGGAAAGAAATGTTTGTACCAAGTAGGACTTGAAAACACAGCTGCAATCTCCTAAACGCTTTTTCTAGCTTGAGAAAGAGCTTGAACGATTCAGGAGAACCCCTGGAGTTGTGACACTTCATAGTCATGTCAAAAAACATTAAATCAGTGCATCCTTGGATACTTTGTGCAGGTTTTATGTATGTGGTCAGTATTGTTTTGCCCATTTGTTTAGTCTCTTCGATCTGCCTTTGTGTCCATGTTTACACAGACCCGGGAGATGAAGGACGGCCAGTAAGTCTTTCGCTGTACTTTCTGTACATAATCGAAAACACCTGAAATATTCTTCACTCTTTAGGGTCAAACCATTTGTAGTGTTGTGGAGCTTGAAAATGGGATAAACATTTCAGAAAGTTACCGAATGTGCAGGCCTATCAGACCGGTCACATCTCAGAGAACAAGTAAAGCGTACAGGGTCGCTGTCCTGTGTGAAAACACCGCCGAATCGCCGTTAACCAAGAAAATGAGATGTTTGTAATAAGGTGAAGAGGCAGAACTCCACAGCCATATTCATCAACTACTGCTAATCAACTTGAAGGTGAACAAGTCAAATCGCTGTGTAAGCAGCTGTTTCTCTAAAGTCAGTTTTCATGCTATTTTTCCGCCCTTTTTCATGCTGCTTATGTTAAAATGTGTCAGAAAATAAGCAAAAAGCAGATCAACATTTTTGGGTCTTTCTTTCTTGCGGAGAGTTGAAGAAAGCACACGGTAGCTTTTCCCTCAAAGGGTATTTTTAAATGTAATTGCTTTAATAAACACAACATGACAGGTATTTCTAATCCCCAACAATGACCATTAATTAACACCTATTAGCCGCCCACTCTTCTGGCAGTGATTGCATAACAGATAGGACAATGTTACTGTGGTTTTGCTTACTGCACATAGCCACTGACTGAGGACAGCACATGCCAGACATTTTTTTTTTCTCCATGTCTCAGTATGAAAACATAAAAAAAAAAAAGATATTCATGAACTGAATATATGCACAATTTATTGATATTTTTTGACTAGGCCCAACACACAATTCGTACATAATTTTCTGGTAAAGAGAGTTGCATGTGCTGACTGGCACCAGGGAAATAATTTGTTGACAGGTGGAAGATGCTGACATGTTTACTTTCTCGCCGCAGATGCAGGTGCAAGTGACTGGGAAGCCTTGAAATATAATATGCAAACACTGCTTTACTTTCAGTTGAGGTTAAGAACTTTTTGTGTGCTTTTGTTTTGTGAGCACGAGCCGCCCTTGAGATCGCCGATCGACTAGACTATCTACTTGAAACTACATGACATCTTTCAGTATTGTTGCTCGACATATATTTCATGAGGATATAAGAATAAAACACAAGTAAAAGTATGTAAAATATGTAACCTTATCATCATCTCTTTCCTTTCATTTGGTTTCTCTACTGTCACTGCCAAGCAAAGACAAAAGGCATGATTTCAAAAGTGGAAAGATGCTTGTAATTATATTATTGTCTGGAATGAGCAGTGATATAAAAACACAGTACCACAAACCTTCAGCCAAAGGCAGATGGTATGGGTTTTTTTTTTGTTAATTAGTGCATTGACAATGGACACAAATTTTAAAAACCTCAGCCATTCAGAGCTGCGTCAATCTGATGCTTCAATAATTCTGCATCTCGCATGCCTAATGGTCACATCATTTTGTCGGCAATGTGACACCGCAGCACTGGAATTCAAGAATGAAACGCAACTTTTGCTACAAGAAGAAAGAAAACAAAGCATGATGGGGGCAGAGGATGGATGAGCACCAGGCGGTCGAGTTACAGCTCGATAGACTGTGTGCAGAGCTGTGTGTGGTTATTCTCATACTGCTGTCCGATGGCTGCCAGGACTTGATGAGCTCAAAGAGAAGCTTTTCATACAGTGGTCAACAAATAATGTAACATAAAATATCTTAAAGGTCCCACATTGTATAAAGTGAGGTTTCCATGTCTTTCTTGGTTATAAAGCAGGTCCAGGTTCTATATTAACACTGTGAAAGTATCAAAGAGCTGAGTCCACAGAAAAATGCACACAGCCTGTATTCAGAAACTGAGCCTTAAAAGCCGTCAGGACTTCTGTAACTTTGTGATGTCACAAAGCCATACCCCCAAGCCCCATCCACCTGGACCCACCATCCAAACTTGCAGGATTTTGTTTCTTAGTGTTTATCTGAAATCTGCTATAATTACATTTGCACAGAGAGAGGAGATGTAAAACTACATTGAGATGGTGTTTGGTTCTTCAGACCACACGTATATCTTCTTATGGATCAACATTTCAAATAAAACACAGGAAAAGTGTAAAATATGGGGCGTTTAAATGTTTGATGCTGATGTTTTACTGATTCTCTAACCACATTTTAGTGCTGATTTCAATGCATCTATTGGTTAAAGAGTATTTAATTATAAGAACTTATTTAAACTTGAAACACTGAAATTATTGCTGCTCATTTCCTCCAAATATTTAGTTGGCTCCTGCAGGAAAAAACTACAAAAAAACGTGACGTGGTTTTAAGGAGGTGTAAGGCACAATTTCCATCAAAATAGCAACATCTCACTTCACACTGCTTCGTCTGAATGAACCTGAACAAACCTCCCACCTGTTTGTGCCCCTCCTCCCGCCTAATGAGAGAGACAATTCAGTAATTAAACCAAATGATTAACTTTCATTAAAAGCCATTGTATTTCCTTATACTTTTAAGGACCTGCCAAAGAAACTTTTCAGAGGACAGAAAAACCCCTCTGGACAGGTCACCAGATCATGGCTGGGTTCTATTCATGATGCATAAATAAATTATGAATTTTTCTCATTTGCTCTGAGATGTTTCAAAAAAGCAACAGCTAACGAGCCATTTTGCAGCGATTGTCGATGCCTTTTGAACTTTTCTCAAAATCTAATCTAATCCTTAATCTAACCAGGCAGGTGATTCTACCCAATTTCCATTTTTAATACAAAGTATCCAAACGAAAACAAATACTTTCAGTCCGCCAACAGCAGCAGCTTTTAAAGAGAAATCAAAAACCTGCATTTCAGCCTATTTCCAAACTCTTGCATACATCTGAAAATCAGCAGAAGTGGGAAAGTGTCAGCTTGCGTGTCAGAGAATGTGGCTTGGTGACAGGAAAGCTCACAAGTAACCCATTTGGCTTTATGACGCCATGAAGAGTGGCATGAAGAGCCAAATCCAGTTGGGGGCTGTAAAACTTTTTGTTTCATCTTTCTTCAACAACTAGTCGTTGACTTTGTCTGTTTGGTGCTGTGCTGCTCGTGTTAGTGGGATTATCAAAGCTTTTTTTTTTTTGGCTGGACTGCAACAGCTGGGCCAGCCCTATAATCGTGAATGTCTGTAACTGAGTGACGATAATTCCACGGTTGGTCAGCCCAATGCCATGTGATTTGAGTTGGACTTTCCCTATTGGCCATTGCTCTTTCAAATTTGGATTGGCACAAACGGTTTCTAGTAGGAAGCGTTCACCGCCAGCAATGTTGCCAGTTTAGCGCATTTGTCGCTAGGCTTCTTTTCAAAACGGCATTCAACAAATCTAGTGACTTTCTGGATAAACCTTGGCTACTTAGAAGAGAGTCCTCCCTGTGCATCTACTCTGTTCAATGAGCAGCAGAGAGGCGGAGCAGCACTGCAGACAGAGGCCGTGCTCTGTGTGAGAGGACAAAATAAGAAATATATTTTGTCGCTTCTAATTTTCTCTCCAAGTGATCATTTTACTAGTGAATATAGCTGAAACCACAGCACAGTCTTTGTCTTCAATTTATGTGTTTGCTGATTGGTTAACATGTAGTCTTAATGGGCCGCATTTCATTCACTACTTCAAACTTGTTCCATTGTTTCTGACAACAGAAAAACATGTAAATGAGAACTTCTTTACTGGGAATTCAGCTGTATTAAAATACTGTATATGTGAGCGCAGAGAGTAGGACGGAAGCAAACAGAAACCAGATATCAAATATAACGTCACTTGTTCACAGAAGTTCAGCAACAGTTTTCAACTATGTCCTTAATTTCACACATTGACTATACTATAGTACAGTACTATAGGCCTGCCATATATTAAGTTTTTTAACCTATGATCTTGTTACCAAAAGCAGCTGCCTGCTTCTGCTGGAAATGATATTTAACCAAAATGGTAAAGTTGCTGTTCATAAACCAAAACAATGTGCTGAAAGCAGCTAAAAGGCTCTGTGGAGCTGAAACTGCAGTAAGCTCTCCCTGGGTTCATCACACCTTGCACATTACACGACATTATTATTTAGTCATTTGATCTATTGTTATAAAATTAGTGCTTCATTGCTGAACTATATTAGTCACTTCAGAATCCCTTCACAAATGTTCAAACTTATACAGTTCTTTGTCTCATTATTAATTGTAAGATGAGCTTCCGAGTTTCCAAATCAATTAAGAAATAAAATTTTGCTGCAGTTTATATTTTTTGCAAACACTGACTGATTCATTATGACATGAGTCACAGAGTTAGCAGATTACACACACACACACACACACAAAAAAACAAGATCCAAACATCGAATGCTTCCTGTGGCGTCCCTTAGCTTGAAATACATCAACTATTTTGGCAGGAGGTAGCCACCATCGGCCAAGAAATTTTCCTGTGTTAAGCTATGCCCACTACCCCCCCTCCCCCTCCCACCTGCCCACCCACCAACCCACAGGCTAGCGGGAGTTCCTCTGTCCCCTGTTGGTTAGGAAGAACAAGTGCACAGTTAGAGTTCACTGCATACATGTGCATTTGTGCTTTATTGGCTTGTGTGTCATCTGAAACCCTGTTGTGCATCTCTGTTTCTGTTTGCACGTACTCCCGTTCTGTGCTTTTTGATATGTGATTCCTGCAAGCTCAGAAGCTCTTTCCTTTTGCCTTTGTTTTGTCTCTAAAAAGCTGGTGGCACCCTCTGAAGTACAGGTTAGCAAAACCTAATGTTTATACAGTACTAACATCCAAGAGAACAAAGGACTCCTGGGGGCTTGTGCCTGCTTTCTGGCCAACCAGAGGTGACAGCCTGTACTCTGTTCATAACGTTTATTATTGCTCAGAAAAGTAAGAATTATTTTTATGCTGGGAGAATTATACTTTTGTGTGTGTGTGTGTGTGTGTGTGTGTGTGTGTGTGTGTGTGTGTGTGTGTGTGTGTGTGTGTGCATACATGCTGATGGGCTAAAACTGCCTGAAAACAGTGTTTATAACCATTAAAACATTCATGAAAGATATTGGATAAACGTAAGATTTCAGGGCCAGTACACTTGGGCGGGGTTTGACATTGTACATTTTTTGTGTGTTAACAAAGACTGTACCGAGGAGGTCACCACAGGTTGTCTACAAACCTTGAAGTGCCAGTTACTAACAGGAAAAAACAAACAGAAAGCAGAAAAGTGAATTTATCAAGGTGAATGGTTAAACCTTGCGTATGAAAAAAGTGGAAGGATGAAAGAAATAACATTTACTTAAATATGCAGCAGTTTTAACAGCAATTTACTGCTATGTACTGTACATCAGATGGAGAAAAACTAATATTACTTCGTTGCAAGACACAGATTAATTTGCTGTTGCATAATAATTATTATGTATTATTAAAAGCTGTGTGTTAAGAAATCCTCAAAAACAAGAATATAAACAGTAAAAATGACTTAAACTATTATTTTTATGGAAATATGGAGAGAGTAATTTCTCTTCAAATTAAGTGTTTTTCATGTACACACTAAAAAACTGGAGTTTTTTTCAAGAGCTATTTAAAAAACTAAAAACCCCAAAAAACCAAAACACATTTCCTTCCCTAATTAGAGACATCAATCTCGCGGGATGTACGTCAGGCAAAGTATTCCAGTCTGTGCTTAAGTTGCACTCTGTGCACTGAATTACTGAATCCTGAAGGCCCATCCACCGCTTAGGAAATTACAATCAAGATTGAGCAGCATTTTAATGAAGAGGCAGTCACAGGGTGAGAGTGTTTTGTTGTCGAGGTTTTTCTCCATAGTATTGACATCACTGAAATGTACAAGTAACTCAGCTCAGAACTACACAATAACTTTAACTGTAATTTCCTCTTCACTACTTGATTATGGTAATGGCTTTGATTTGAAAAGCAGTGAGGGCAGCTCTGGGAATTGGAGAGAAAGAGGTGAATAAATGATAATTCTGTGTCGGGGAATTAGATGCATAGATGGAAAATAGAAGACTTGGAGTTGTATATTCTGTCAACATGTGAATGTTGTCATTGATGCTACTTGAGAGAAACAAACAAGGGACCAGATTTATTCCAAATGAATGATTAAGAACATCGATTTACCAGAGGCACAACATGACAATGCACTCAGGCTTCATTACTTTTTGAGCACCTGTGAGATCCTGCTCATCCAGGGCTAACGTGCGGTAAATGTAATAACTTCTTCACTAAAGTTCTGTTTTGATTTGAGGTGTTCTATTAAAAAAAAAAAAAAAAAAAAAAAGATTGGCTCGTTGTTTCAATCAGTGCATTCCTCTCCGGTTTGTTTGAGGTACCATCTTCCAAAAGTTGCTCTTCTAAGTGCACTAAACGACATTGCTTCGCCTAAAGTGCAGGCAATCTTAAAGTTCAACAACTGAAATTAAAAAAGGCAGCAGTGGGACAGGGGTGGTGGTACCCTACTGCCCAGGCACACCATTAAGTGTCACAATGAAAGTCCCTCATGCATCCTTGCAAAAGAGGTGAATAATTCTAGATCATGGGTCCTACAACACAGCTACTTCACATCTGGAAACCTTTTTTTTTTTTTTTAAATACTGTGTAAAGATACATATGTATGCAGCACTTTAGAGCAAACTGAACACTAGTCACAAGGTTGTCCACACGTCAAATTGTCCTTAAGCAAGGCACCGAAATGCCAAAACATCAAACAACAACCAGCAGCATTGGCTAAAAGCACAGGAAACCCTCAATCAAGTAAGATTAGCACAACAAAAAAGTGACGTTACCATACACTGCTGCACAAGCTAAAAGCGCAGAAAGCCCTCACTCTGGATATTGTATTAATAATGGAAGCATGTGTGAAAAATATTTTTCCTCAAAATGAATCAGACGCTTACTGAACATCACAACAAGCTGACGGACACGTACGCTAGCTAAAACTTGGGTCTTATTTTTTGCAAACGCATTAGCTGCCAACATCAACTTTTGGGAGATTCAACTTTATTTTCTTCACTACCTTTGCACTGGCCAGGGGGTGAACAGTGGCTATTTTCACAGCTTGTTGTCAAAAAACTAACAGCTCCCGTAAAAAGGGCTGATAAGAGCACTGAGATTGAACCATACAGTAAATATCTTGTAAAAACCAGAGCAATTAGCTAAAAGGGGCTTAGAGTATGTGCTCCATAGATTTGAGTGATGATTCTTCAGTGCTACAAATCTTTTTTTTTTTTTTTTCAACATTACCCAGAGTAATCCAACCCAGTCTCAACATACAAAATATTGATTCATGCAAACTGCTTTCAGGCAGTATAACTGCATTCACCGTTAACCGCAGGTTTCACATTTCCACAAGGTGAAGTTAACCCTGTCCACTGGAGCTGTTCAACCCCATTAGCATGATGATTGCTGCTGCTTTGACATACAGTACATTTCATGTTCCAAAAAAAATTAAATTTCTTGCCATATTATGCCCTAGATTAGATGGTAACCATAACAACTGCCAAAATCTTTCAGCAACTAGACAGTGCTATATCCAGCATCAAATGTAAGACGCGATGCTCATCCACATGTCTCCCTGTGCCTGTTTTTCTTTTTTTTTTCCTGCCTTGACAGCATCTAACACTGACATCTGAGATTAGAGCTGTTTTCTCATATACTGAGCCATCCTTGGAAACATGCACTGTTTATGTTACCATCCTTTCATCCCCTACTTCTACCCTGCACTGGGAATTTTCTGAAGCATCTTGTGAGAGCTCCATTTGAAGTCTCATCATCTTCCAACCCTCCCAGGACTCTATTCAACATTAAATGGTATTAAATATTTCATCGTCACTTGCACTGTCATTGACACTGAGTTATGGCTTTGTCTTGACAAGAACTTTATATGGTGCTTCATGCATGACTGCCTGTTCAATATTCTCCACGTTCACACAGTATTCTCAGTACTGCCAGTGTATGGCTGTGTATGAAGCATAATAGGGTCCTGCGTGGGATGAATTCAATGTAAGGTACAGAAAAACAAAATTAATTGGTTGTCATATTTTTATGCCTATAGTTAAGTTCATACTTGAGTGTATTTCTATTTTTTTTTTTCATTTTTCATGTGCTGGTGGACAGAAGGGGGAAAAAAGACGCCCCAGATGAAAGCAGACTTACTTCACAACCAACTCGCAGTGCACCACTCAAAGCTTTTTTTTTTTTTTTTTCTCCAACAAGCCAGAAAGGTTCTTTGAGGTTTTATTCAGCTTTGTAAATGTCTTTACAGATTGGTTTGTATCCTGTAGAACAATAGTCCAAACAACTAGGCAAACAATCAGCAGGGCAACTAAAAGTCAACAGTCAGTCAGCTTTGGTTCATCTCTCCTCGAGCAGGGCTTAACTTTTCGCTGGACAGCTTAATGTCTCCACTTGTCTTATCCAGACAAGTAAAATAAATGGGTTTGAATATGTCCATTTATTTACAGAGGGAGAAGGGCACCAGCAGCAGATGTCAGGCAGTTGTTTCTGCACTGCAGTGTTTGTCACATCAAAACCAGAAAATAAATACTGTCTTCAGTCAGGAGTCTTTCTTCGGGAATGGCACTGTGACTCCAGCAAATATCAAAATGCCATCTGTGATGGACAACAGCTGAAAGGAGTTTTGAGCTTCGGGGTTGCTCATCCATTGAAACACCTGCACCTGGAAAACAGGTCGACTGAAACCACGTAAAAGAAGGTCAAGTACAAATATTTTTTGTAAGAGAAAACTTGTGTGTGAGAGTCAAGGTCAAGTGGCTTTGACACAACCACAGCAGAGATGGAACATGAAGTTATGCATGCCGACTGAAAGCCGAAGGTGACAGTCTACAAATAAGACTTACCTGAACAAGATTTACCTGTAAACCGTTAACCTACTGTATCTATGTTCCGCTCTGTTTTTTTATAACCGGTGCAGCAGCTTCTGCCCAGTTGAGGGTCAATGTACAAAAGAGATCTCGGAGTCTTACATGTCATAAAATGAATTTTGTTGGAAAAATTGTCAGTATCAACATCATAGGCCAAAAATCAAGGTTTCTCTTTAAAGACTGAACATTAAGTTTTTAACGTTGCTGACATGGCCATGTAACGGACACTGGTGGACGCCAGTGACCAGACACCAGATTTATGGTAAGGACACTGGGTTGCTCTGGAGGATATGGGGAGCCTCCCATGTCCACTTTCCCATCATCAAACCATCACATGGATAGAAAACAGGGACGAAATGAGTTCCCCTCACCAATAGACTAGCTTTTGAAGATACCATCGGAATTTATGGCTAGCTCATCTAACTCATTCTGAACCAACACTCCTGCACCAAATGGGAGACAAACACAACTCTCCCCCACAGACTGACAATG
>NW_019522507.1:134033-211445 GCF_002814215.2 Seriola lalandi dorsalis | reverse complement strand
GCCTATTCAATTATTTCTTTAATTGACTAGCAATTAATAGATAATAAAATTGAATTAAAGGAACACTACAGTTTATTACAACTTGGGTTCTATTTTTGGAACTGCGGCAATTGATTCTAATGAGTATGATAGTGAGGTAACTGCTGAGATTTATGGAGATTTCCTGAGCAACAAAAATAAACCCCAAGTTGTTTAAAACCGTGGTTTTTTTTTAAGCAAGTGATTCTGAATTCAAACTCAGCCTCAGTTTACTGTTTTTTGTCACTTCTCTTTAATGTTGCGTTGCTTCGCGAGAGAAAAGGGATGAAGAAGAGAAAAAACCCCAACTGTGATCAAAAGCATAATTTATACCGGCCATGTACAATCTGTCAGATTTCAGAATCGCTGCTGTTTTTAATGTATGAAAGTGAAATTCATTGTGCATGGCAGAGGTTAGAGCAGAGAGACTACACTCTGTGTATAAAGTGAGTCACTTCATCTCTGTGATCTTCCTATAACTATTAATAATGACTTACTGTAACATTTAAGCTTCAATCCAGTGCAGCTGCTGCGTCTGCAGGATTAGACAGCATGTTCAATTTACTTGACTACAGCGGTAACTGGGTTTGATAAACTGCCACTGACAGTAGCATTGGATTCTTCTTCCAAAACTCCTGTCACTTTAAAGCATTTTCCTGTTTAGGGACTGCACCATTCAACACTGCTCTGACTACAACAGCCTTTCACTTATCCATCTTGTCATATTACTGAGTCTAACTGAATCTGCTATCAAATTGAGAGTAAATAGAGATTGTTGAGCTGGCACAGTGGGAAGATTGAAGATTATTCACTTTGCTCAGCTCTGTCAACAAGTGCTGTTGGTGAGGCACGGGCGTACCATGAAATTACAATCATACTGTCTGTCACAATTTTCCTCAAGATGTTGCTATAAAATATGGCCCCTGCTTCTTTTGTTTACTTACTTACTTGAGGAGTTGACTTATAAGCCATTGATTAGCGAAGGATCACATGAGCTCACCAAGAGAGAACCTCACAATAGAAGGTAGAAAGCAACATTGTTCTAGAGTAGTTATTCCTAATCCAAGCACAACCACCTGATGAACTGGAAGAGTTCAACTACCCCTTTGTAAACTACAGCTGTCTTGTTTAAAATCAACTGGAATTAACACATTTTAAAGTGTATGTGAAATAGAACTAATTAAAGGTGGATATTGGAATCAGTTTTTTTTCATGATCAACTGTCTATTAATTACTTTTAGCTAACTATTTCAACTGTTACTGTTACTTTTAGTTTGTCCACTACTATTGGGTAATTATCTTAAAGGTCCCATATTTTACACTTTTCCAGTGTTTTATTTGACACTTTGATATCTGTAGGAAGATATATTTGTGTTTTTAAGTACGAAAACCTGTCTCAATTCAGATTTACATCAGGCTTCTCTCTGGAGCTTGTGCAACAGCAGGTTGGTCAGTCAAACAGAAGAGAGAAAACAGTCAGCCAATTAGCTGAGAGGCTCAGAGCTTCCTGAGTGATGCAACCACAGGTAATGGATTGTGGCTCATTACTGTAGCTTGGTGAAACTCACCTGTAAATGCAAATGCTAATGATCAGTCAGTGTTGAAATGAGCCGAACAGGCTTGGTGTGGAGCTATGCACCAAAGTCTTAGGCACACATCTGGATCATCTGGCGGCATTTGGATTACCATGCATGGTGTTGCAGCATCCAGGTCCAATGCAGGAGCGGAGGAGCCCACTGCCCTTGCCTCCAGCTCCTTGGCTTCTAGAAACTCTGGTGGACTGGTACAGTGCCGGGAAATTTAAAACTAATCCAATGATTGGTACATGATCATTGCAGATTCAAAACACTGAGAGTCCATATTAGAGATCGAAAAAAAAATTGAGCAGATTTCAGGTAAACCCTTGGAGAAACCAAATCCTTAAAAATGGGTCTGGGTGGGGGCATAGCTGAGGGCGGTGACTGTTTGGTTGTGACATCACAAAATTACAGAAGTACTGACGGCTCATTTTAAGGCACAGTTTCTGAATACAGACATTTTTCTGTGGAACAAGCCTTTAGATACTTATACAGCACTTAGACCTGCTTTATAATCAAAAGACATGGAGATCTTATAAAGTTTTCTACAATATGGGACCTTTTAATTGTTTATCCACCATTTTTTCAACCTGTTTTACCATTACTCCTAGCTATTTTTTTCAACTGCTTATCCATTAGTTTTGTACTCATTCCAGTCATTATTTTTTCTTTTTAAAGCTACGGTGAAGTCACTGTATTCAGTAACTGAGCATATTCCTTCACTTATGCTTCACTGAATTAGGCTCACAACACTACAAGAATGCTAGACAGTAAATTCCAGTGTCCCTACACAACCTACCTTTACAGCCTCTTTTTCCTCTCTCTAAACTGTAACCTCAGACAACATAAGCTGCTTCTGATGAATCCTCCAGTGGCACTGTGAGCACCAAAACAAACACAGTGTGCTGTGACTCCGACCACTGACCAACATTTGAGATCAGTATCTTCAAAAGGATTACAATCTTCTTTTCTGAAATCCCTGACCATTTGCAGACCTTGTTCTTCCAGTGTGGCCCCTGTCTGCTTCTTTAGACATGCTGGTCAGAAGTCTGAAAGCTCTGCAAAGCTGATTTCAAAAGATTGAATGAGAGGTGTTACTACGATCAGCGATTAGCCTGGTGTGCATAGGTGTAAAAAATAGGCACAGCTTTAAGTTTAATGGTAGCTCTTCTCTTCTCCACATTTCTACTTCTGCCACTGTCCCTACTTACTGCTGCACTACACTAGTCGCCTTGGAGTTGACAGATATAGAGTTGGTGTTTTTTTTCAAAGAACAGATAGAAAAAGTATGTCCAAAATCCCCAGTCTCCATCCTACACTGAAACAACAGAACTCTTTGTTTGTAAGTGCGAATATGAGCATTTTATGATCTTATATATAGTTAGGGTTAGTCAAAGTCAGTGTTTGGTTAGTCTTAACCATGGTCCCAGTCATAGTCTTAACTAAGTCAAAAATAATGATACCACCAGCTGTCAAATTATTGATGAATCTCATAAATTTGACTTTTCCTCATAATTTTTACCTTTTTGTCTCATACAGAATTATAAATTTTCATGTCATAATAATGATTTGTCTCATAATTTTAACTTAGTAGGTCTAAATGTTGTCTTTTAATCACTTGATTTGGACTTTATCTCACGATTGAGTCTTACTATCTCACTCAAGTCAAGATATTGTCTTTTTTCCTCAAAATTCCAATGTCACAATTTAGGTTTTTCAGTCTCATAATTTTGACTTTATAATCTATTGATAATTTTGATTTACAGTCATTTGATCGAGTAAAATTTTCTAGTTAAAAATGGTATGACTTTTCACCTTCATGTTTTTCTTTTATTGGCAGAAATGGGCTTCCATAGACTTGTATATATAATCTTATCTTATTTTCCATTTACTGTTCATCGACAGTAGAACCCACCGGAAATGACTTCCACTATCATTTGCCACATTCACAATGATACATTGCTGCTCCACAACAGTTTGTAAAACTTGGCTTCGCGAATGTGAAAGATGAGGCCACATCCAACCATGGGCTGAAACATGTCTTCAGTTTTAACCATCTTGAAATCTGTTTACCCCTTTGTTAAATGGAAAGATTTTTGGTAAACTTCCCAGTAGTTTTACAGAACAGCTGCAACAACTGTTTAGCACACTAATGGGGGACTAACTTGAATAATGAACATTTTAGCTAAGTTTACCACTTTGTCCTTAGCCTTACTCTTGGCAGTACCTGATCACACTATTGTTGGCAGCCGGCCCGGGGCTGAAGAATCTACTGACTGAGCTGCTTGCGTGATGGAGAGAGACAAGAGCAGGGTGAAGGGGGGAGGAGAGAAAACTAAGGGAGATTTAAACACTACCCATCATCTAGGGAGAAAGTGAGATCACTTGGAAAAAAACCCAGATGAGCTCCCTGCCATCGTTGGGACCTATCTGTAATATTTTGAATGCAGATTTATGTGCTTCAGAGGGTCTTTGCTACAGGGGAATACACCAGACTCTATGATCACGCTCAAGGATTTGATGCAAGCAGACACGAGGAATCAAAGCAGTAAAAACAAGAGGAGGGGCTCTTTCTGTTTCTGTTTAAGTAATAATCTATAAAAACACATCTCTTTCTCTGAGGGGGTTGTGGAGGAGGATTTATTTTTCCTTGGAAAGAACTACTTGAAAATTGGCACAAATGTAAAAGCTTTCATGAGTGGTGAATTGCATAAATAATCATTGTACAGGAACAATGAGGGCAACAAATTGATGTACTGAGCGATTGTAGAGGAAGACGGAGTACAATAAACAAACACTGGTGCAATGTGAAATGTTAAGGCTGCATACAGCTGACATTAGCATGTGCTCCTCTGAGATGCTGGAGGGGAAACTCGCAGAGTATTTGCCCCCCGTGGATATTGATTGGACATGACTGCTGCATGTGACCTAACACAGTGGCCTAACTGCACATTATGTTTTCAGATTTACTCTAAAACTATCATCAGGAGGAGGTGGAGGCGCTGGGAAACAGGAGCTTTATACACACCAGCTGACTGACCAGTAGCATCAGTTGGGCTAATGATGTCATAGCCCTTAACAGCGGCATGTTTGGTAGATTGATATATAAATATATACTAAAAAAACACATACCGTATACCAGCACTCAGCACCCACAACAAACAACATCAGTCCTTTGTTGCAGTGCTGCATCAATCATTCATGGATTGACAAAAAAATTATAAACAAATGTGTTGATGATAGATTTCATTTCCTGGTTCCATCTTCTCGCATGTAAATAAAAAAATCTTTGTTTTTTGGTTTCTTGATTAGACGGACCAAGATGACATCACTCTGGCCTGTGGAAAATAATGATGTCCATTTTTCACTTTTTCCTAAAATTGTATAGACAAACAAATAATGGATCGAAATCAAAACAATTATTCTGATTATAATTAATATAAGTTTCAACACCAGTTCTATATGAGCTCACATTCTACAAGAAACAAAACCTCTATCCGAAAGGACATATTGAGGAAAGGTGAGCTTCCAGCACCACAGACAGCGACAAGGCTACGCCTGTCCAAAGATAGCTGAGGAAGAAGCTGAAGCACTGACAGAACACTTAGTGAGGGAAGACTGCCAGCACACTGTGGCAGTAAATTGACGAAAAGAAGAAGGAAAAGACTCGGGGCCCACAGCGAGCCGAGATGATCCAGTCTATCATGTCCATCACACCTGGGGTCAAAGCCACAGCGATGCCGCCTACTTGTCACCCCCGTAGTCACTGCCACCCGCGTGAAGCAGGAGCTGGGAGGCTTCTCAAAAGCAAGGAGGCTTGGGAAAGGATGCAAGTGGCTTGTAGATACATCAGGGCTCACACCAACGCTCACCTTGATTCATGACATGCCTGTGATGACTGTCATGTGACTGTTAAGTGCAACCCCTTTTTCATTGCCAGTTCGTCAAATAGTGACACTTTGTCAAACCTGCTGCAAGGAACTCTTTGGCATCTGTATACTGACGCACAGGGTTTTCAATTGACTGCAATATTTTACACCGAGAGCAACAGATTTTCTGCCCAAATTAGGCATTCAGTGTGTGGTGGCCGCATCAGTCGCTGTCCACCCCCAGTGTTAGTAATGTTGTTTACTTTTTCTTTACACAAACATTTTCAAATAAATACATTACACATAGTCTTTTGTGTTCATATATTACATTTTATTTCATTAGACAGTTTTGTTTTCTAGTTTGGGTTACACAATTTAGTTAACATTCTGTTTTGTTGTGAATAATTACTTTTTCTTTGTTCTCCTCCTGAGTTCCTCTGGCAAAAGGCCGGAAGCGGGGGAAAGGGCGCCTCTTATGGACCGCCCACAGGAAGTGGGAAGCAGCCATCTTGAAGATGGGAAAAGGGGAGGGCTGAATCAAAAGAGCCTAAAGTTCTTTGTTTGATTTGTGAATGGACTATTTATTTTGAAATATTATTTATTTTTTTGGTAGATAGGCTTCAGTTAACTTGTTATGTTTAGTTATTTGATAATGATTTGTTAGGTTAATTGTTAGTTAGTGTCCCCCTTTTGGGTTTGTGTTGGACTAGTCCATGTGTATATATAACCCGGTTTCATTTGTTAGAGAGGTCAGTTTTGATTGTGTTGCTTTAGGTTGAAGCCTTATTTTCATTATTGTTTATTTGACCTCGGATTTTTGGGCCCAACTTTTGTTCTCCAGTTATTATATACTTTTGTAACTTTTTTTGGTATACTTTATATATACTTTAAATATCTTCCTTTTTACACCGGTGTCCTTTGTGTAACTGCTTGGTCCGTGACACAGTGGAAGATCCTGCTGTTTGTATTTTTTCACAACAGTAAATTCTACATCCAAGGTTTTTTTTTTTTTACCCAAGGATTTTTTGTTTTGTTGTTGTTTTATGATCCAGTATAATGTTTTCAACTCAATTTTATCTCAAGGCCCTTTACAGACATTCAAATATTATAGAGAAAAACCCAACAGTTCAGTTTAATTATACCATGTATTCATGTGATGGCCATCAGATTGAATCATTTCATCTTCATTTCTGAAAATTTGTGTTATCATGTTTTCATTTCAAAACGCCCAATGTGGATAGCAAAAGGCTCTGGATACTACAATACCTGATGTCACCAGCGTTACCTTGGCAAAGAGCAAAGGGACCTTTTTTTTCAGATACATTTAAAGTCTGTTTGAGGACACTATAGAACACTTAAAGCTCTTATGTGTTTCTTTACTACAACGTTAACATGATAAATGATGTTTTCCTGTTTTTGCATAATTTTCCCCAGTTTGCTTGTGTAAGTTATCCCACTAATGTGTATATGGAGGATAGCCTAAATAAATAACCTAATATCATAAATGTCCTTTGCCTCTGTTAGTCAAGGATGGGGCATCTGCAGATGGATGCATGAACACACCCACCCTGAAGAAGAGTGTGGACTACTGAAGCTACCTGTGACTGCACCTGGAAAACTTGGGAGTAGCCATGTGATGTGGTATGTGTGGACTGTTCTGTATAGCTACTAAACAGTCAGTTTTTTTTTTTGTCATTTTTGCTCTGTGATCCAGTATGTTTGAAATTATACAATGCACTCAAATTGGTATCTGCATTTCATTTCAAGTCAAACATAAAGTTAAAACAACCCCGGAGCTTTTTATGACCCAGCAGTGAACTGTTGTTGAGCAGCACAGTCAGCCACCTAACCTCGGTGCAGCTATGTGGGTGTTTTACTTGCTGAAAACCAGACCAGGATACCATGTGTCAACTGGTGCCCATATTTATCTACACAATTTGTCAAATTTCCTTTAGGTGCCTAAAATTACAGGACTGTTTCTAAAAAGGTCCATGATTCATAAAGCACTTAAAAAACATGGTTTTCAATTCATTTCAAAGGTAATTATAGAGCCAATGCAAGAAAGTGTCACTAATAAAACTGTTGACAAGAAAGAGCTTTCTTAATGGTGTACAATCTGACCCATTACAGTACCTCAGTGCTCAGTACCTCATAAACAATCTTTAGCTAAGTTTCCCTTTTGGCCATTTGCACATCAAGTTGCTCACAGAATTAACATTAGCAACAGGTGATAAGACCTGCCACCAACCATGTTTGTAATTTTAAATGGTGGAAGCGATGGTTACCACTGGCTAAAAATGCAAAGTTTCTAGTTGTGTTTTTGACACTGCTCTTTGTTCAAAAGAGAAGAGTGACTAAGCTTAGTGAATCTGTGCATTTAGCCTTCACTCATTTTCACTTCCACTCTAGACACTGGCTGAGACCAGGACGATGCAGCATTAACACACTGACTTAAGTTTAGTAAAAGGATGGGATTTTGATCTGCTTTATTTTAGCTAATACTGATCCATTAAAATATGCCTGCAATGGCTCTGGTACTGACCCTAAGGAGCATCTCTCTGAAAAAGTAATTGCTTCAGGGAAAAATTACTTTTTACCTTTGAATAATTAACCCAGATCATTATCTTTCTCTGACCTTAAATGAGCTATTTGTAAGTTTTGCTATTGCTGCATAGCCAACATTAGCATTAATATCTGTTTACTTATCAGTCTTGCCAAGAGTTTCAGCCATTGTTGCATTTACAAGAGGTTATAATACTCCCTCTGAGCAGGGCTACTTCTTCAGGGCAAACTGGATGCAACAGTGACTGGGTATCGGAAAGTGATGAGATACACCATCTGGGGATAGCAGGTTAGCATGCTAACTTCAGTACAAGAAAAGAATGAATAGAAGCAAAACAAAAGGTTTGGCCACCAGTGTGGCCATGAGTGGATATAAAACAAATGAAATGTGTTTAATGAATATTTTGCAAGATATATCATATTTGAACATTTCACATTCACATAGATGCATATATATATATATATATATATATATAGACACTCACAGGATTATGTGTGGCGCACAAATTCATTGAAGTCCTACAATGCCTGGGTGGGAACAAATGTTTGAGAATAAGCCCACACATCAGTGGTTGTGAGACATGTTGCAGAACACCTGAAACAGTAACATAGATTGGAACATCTGTGCTGCTTCTTCTGTGCAGTCCATGGTGCTTCACACAAAGGCCGGTGTTTTTTGCCCTTTAGACTCTTTACGCAGTAGATCAGAACCATGAGTAGCCTAATACCACTGACATGCCAAATTATGCCATTTATGAGTAGCTAACGCTTTCCAGAAAATAGCACTATATGATGTGTCTGGCTGAAACAAACACTGACTATGCAATTATCCCAAATATAAAGGGAGTGAAAGACAGCCTTAGGTTCCAAAGGTTAATGGGAGTCATTCAGAGATTTCTGAAAGTGCTATAATACTGGTGTTGACGCAGTGTGATTGCAGAACATTAAAGTATGGTGTGTCTTCTGCTCTTCTGCAGCACATCTCACACAGTGTTGTGGAGGTGGACAAAATGATCACTATGCAGGGTGAGGAGGTGAAGCTGCTGCACTGCCACGAGTGGCAGGGAACGCAATACAGCGAAAAAAAAAAAAGTGGTCCAGTGCGTCAATATGTAGCCACTTTGCAGAAGAGAGTAGGCTATCCTTCATTTAGTGGTTGGTCTTTGGGTCTTTTGTTGGTCTCTTTTAGGTCTTTTAATATATGCAAAGATTACATTAAATGTTCTATCAGTCATTTGCAGCCAGTGCAGAGCATGCTGCAGCTCACGAGGAAGCTACAAAAAGACATAGAAAGGGAAGGTAGGATAAAACAACATGGAGAAAAAGCCTCACACTGACTGTGCGGCCAACATCCTAGCAACCCACAGTGATTCGTTTGATCCATCATAACAACAAGGAGGCCTATAGAATGGAGGTGTGGGAGCTGCGCCTGTGATGTGTTGAAAATAGCCTGTCTCTCAAAGACAAAACTATCATTGATTTTAGGAACTTTTAGTTTACCATCACTTCACTGTGTATCAATGGTGCTGTTTAGACTGTCCACGGTTTTTAAATGTTTTAAGATATCAGATTTATTATTCCCTCACTTGGCCTGGCAACAACAGGTTCAACAAAGGCTCTCATTCCTCGAATGTCTTTTAAAAAATGGTATGCCAGCAAAAATGGACCTAATAATGCCATCTGGCTCCTGGTCTGGTGAAAAATCTGAAGCAGCCCAGAAAAAAAAGGTAGCCCTTATTTCTACGGTGATAGAGAGATACACTGCTCTCACTTCAGGAGGACAGCACCTGGTATTAATATCAAAGATAATTCTCATCCAACCCATCATTTATTTACTACATTGTTACCATCTGATGGTTGTTAGCGCACTATCAAGTCTCACACCACCTGCTTTAGGAAGAGCTTTTATCCACAGGCGGTGAGACTCATCAACAGTCAGCCCACAGGGTCACGGATGAGAGGAAGATCCTCTTGTACTGATTATTCATGGATGAAATTAGCGGGCCATGTTAATTTTCAGCTATGTTACAGTTTACAAAAAAGTTCCACTTATTTTAAAGTGTAATATTTATACAAGGAGCCACCTTATTTTAATTATTTTAATCCACAATTCATTACAATCTGACACAACTGTTTAATATACAGGGTTTACATCATATTATATTGATAATGTTTTAATCTGTCTGCATTTGGATGTGTTGTAAGCTTTCCAGAGGGGTATAAGCATTTAACTGCATTGGAAGGCCTTGCTGTATTTTTTAATGTGTGCGACAATAAACTGAACTGATTCTTGGTCCAATCTTATACACTTTTGCGAAGGAGGAAAAAATATTACCCTCTGCCAAGTCGGCCCCCAGCAACTGACATACCAGCTGAATGTACCTCTATCTATACAGCTTTTGTTTGCACGGGCTGTTTAAATGCACAGACTGTATCAGAAATATGGCCACAGCAGATACAGTATGTTGGTTTTGTAAATACGGAAGAATTAGCTGATGCATCCTCGGACTGCAAAAACATAGAAACATAAATATAGAGACGTAGGAGACACATATAGGACAAAAGGTATTAAGGCGAATGGCATATGAAAATTATATGAGAGTTCAACCCAGCTGAACACCTATGGGTGATAGTGTCCTCCACCAATATTATCAACATGGTTGAGGGAATACTTTTTTGGAAGAATGGTCCTCATCAGTAAAAGCTATGCCAAAGAGGGACAAAGCTTCCAGGAGGCTTCCTACTGAGACATTTTATGTTGGTTTTTCCTTCAATTTTACCCACATAATAAATATTGATAAAGAAAAGTTGAGTTTAATCTATCTATAAGGCTTCAAAATCTTTCACAACCATACCTCCATAATAAGAAAAGTTCAGGGTGTATGTATTTTAAAAAATATTTTGCATTATTAAATTTTTGTTTTGTTACCTCTGCCAAGGAGGTCATGTTTTCACCCGTGTCTGTTTCTGTCAGATGCAAAAAGCACTTAACTGATTTGCACCAAACTTGGATGATCATGATCGTCATGATCTGTGGGGGTTATTTCCATCGAACAGGCTGATTCCATCTGCTTCATTATTGCTCATTCTCATTCTTTTTAATAATTCCGAATCTCAATTCCCCTGCAAGTTTGGCATAAAAGTACAGCATTATGCTTTCACATTTAATTTATACAAACAGCTAATCGTCATGCATAATGCAGCGAGGCAAGTGTGGAAACAAGCTCACAGGCTTTGGATAATGCTAATTGAATTTGAAGATGAAGTATCTTGTAGACAAATTGTTTGTGACTTCATCCTGTGCTATAATTACTCATGTTAAATGAGGGTGAAAACATGCAACAATGTAAAAAATGCATTCCTCCTGCAAACAAATATGATGTTTGCATTTTAATCTGTCTCCTCCCCACCACATACACTGTGCAGGGTGTTAATTCTACCAGCTGTTTCTGCTGTGCCTCTGTGTATCTAAACCTGTAATAGATAAACAAGAAACTTTGTGTTTTACATATTCAGTTTTAATTATGTTAATAGCTCGAATAATCAATTTTCAAGGTGGATAAGTACAAGTGAAATGAAACACAGTTTTACCTTCTTTAGTGATAACGTGCTTTTTATTTTATTGTTCCATCTCCTCTACAGAACAAAATCTGGTTTAAATTATGGTATAGTCAGTGTTTAGTCCAGTTCTTGCATTGACTCCACCAAGAAATGAGCTCTTGCTGTGTCACTCACATCTTTAATGAATTCCTCGCCCAAAGAAATCTCCTCTACATTGTTCACATTCCATAAAAGCCAATTAGACTAGAGTTTCATTTGCCATAACCTAAGCCTAACGTCACCAAAAACCAGGCTGCCAGCTAATACGATGAGCCCATTCATGTAACAAGCAAGCACAAATAATACCACAGAAAATGAGACACACTGTCAGGACTAATAAGGCTTCCTCACACCTCTCACCCTTGCTTGGAGCAAGTAAACACACACACACACACACACACACACACACACACACACACACACGCACACACACGCACACACATCCAGGCCACAGCATCTAAACATTAGTCCAGTTAAAAAAGATTGCGTAGCTGACTGGCCCAGTCAACCAAAGAAGATTAACCCACAGTAAGTTTCAACCCAATAAACATCCACTTAATGCCTCTGTGTCAGATAAAAACTTTCAATAAATAGTTTGCTCTTGGCGTCATAACAAGCAGATCAAGTATTTTCTCCCCAAACTCTCAAATTGCTCCGAAAAAGAGCATCAGCTAAGATTTTTACAAACATGAATTTAGACATAATCAAAGAAATGAGCAACAAACTATATTTTTACTATTACATATATACTATGACTACATAAACATAGTCCAAACAAAGCCTGAGATCCTGTGATGCTCCAGCATTGCTGCACTTTGCCAAAACTGAGAGCTCTTCTGGTTGAGTGGGTGGTGTGGCCCTTCTGGGGCTTTTGCACTCTGTCCTCTGCTCATCTGGCATCTTTTAGCCCAAGTTCCCCATTCTGACTTCCTTCTTGGGTTGCCTTTAATATCTGGCAGGCACTAAATTCATTTCATATTATGAAAATATGCATTTCCCCCGAGTCTCTGGACTGTTAGTATGGAGAACAAGTCCTTCCAGTTTGCTTCTGCAATGGTAAAACTTCACTCAGTTCAATATTAAAATGTATCATACATTCAGGCAGCTAATGAGTTCTTTGATTAATCAATTTTTTTTTTTTTATGACAGGTGAGGAATGTTTTGTTGTAGTGTTTCCCTCTAAAACAAATTATGTGTGTCCTTTGGCCAGCAGTTTTTAAGCCTCCATGAAGGCACCTTTAATGTTGACCATCTTAATCTTTAAACTATTTACTCTTAAAAAAAGGCATGGACATCTCACTTCATATAATATGGGACATGCTCATGATGGCAACAGTTTACATTTCTAAGTCAAGTCCTGGGGGAAAAGATATTCCTAGGACAGATAGAATATATAAGCCTTCTACCATCTTCTGGGTTAACCTTGGGGTCTCCTCCCAGATGGACATGGCTGGAATGCAGGCCTCTAATCTGTTATTTTTGTCCAATGCTGTTATAAATAAATAAATAAATAAATAATCGGTTGATATTTATCCAATTACACCAAAAATTGGCATCCATTACTTTGGACATGTCTTGATTTTCTGTGCCTTTTTGTATCAGCCAAAAAGCTCAGAACAGGTTAGGAATGAATTTAGCTGTAGCAGAGATGTGAGCCTTTTTTTGAAGATTATCTTTTCCTGAGGCAGAGTGGCCATGAATACGTGTCTATCATACTGCCAGTTGCTGTTCAGAATAAACTGGATTGCACTAATTGGTCAAGTTCCTTTTTTATGTGAACCTTCAACGTCTTTGTTAATGTACTTAACTGAGCCTCTGAGATCTTCTGTAGATATCCATGCAGCTCCATTATCAGCCTGTGAAAATCTGCTCTTGACACTTTCCACCTCACAAATGAGGAAATCATTACTACTTCAAGGCATGTCATTGTGTAGAATGACTTTTTACAGGGAATCAAAATTACGAAAAAATGCAGCAGATTCATGTTCAACGTTTGATTGGTTTATTTGAAGGTCAAAATATGTCCAGATATCTAGGTCAAAAATGGGGCTCGATTTGATTCCTTTTTTTTTTTTTTTCACATGTCAAGGTAACTGTTGTGTCAAAACCATTTTAGGGACTGCATTTCAGTGCATAGTTCAACCTGCCTTACACAAAAATAAAGTAATTGAAATGTCATTGAAACACCAAGCATCTAAGAAACCTTTACTTTCAAAGATAGGTGTTGGTCCAGGGTTTAACCTGGACGTCCAGATGTCTTGGATCTTCAGATAATAATAAGCTTTATTACTATAGAATTTAAATAAATAAGTTTGCAAACTGATTTATACACAAAAGAGCAGATAAAAATAGAAAAGGATCACTAATTGGAGCCCAGAGACATTAAATTCCTTGACTGCAATAAAAAAATATGTAAATTAAAACAAAAATTTGTAAATTATAGTGGAGCTTTAAAAGTTTTGGATCCTTGATCCTCGCAAATGCCCTGTACCCCAAGTCACAGTCACCCAACATCAGGTCAGCAGACCTCAGGCTATGTATGAGTGTACAATATAGATAGAGAAGGTCAGTGATGATGGGGTAAAGCTTATCTGTACCTTTAAAAATAAGCAATAAAAGTCAATTCTGAAGGCCATAGGTAGCCTAACCTGTGCAAGTGGGCCAAAAATTGAGAAATATGGTTGTATTTTCTAGTTCTTGCTAGTACTCTGGCAACAGTATTTTTTACAAGCTGGAGGGGTTTAACTGATTTGAATAATGACTTAAAATAGTTCAACCGATGGGAAACAAATGCATGAAAAGGTGTTTTAGCATTCTGACATGAAGGTACATATCTAATCATAGCAATGTTCCGGAGCTAACAGATGCTGTCTTTGTAACAGAAATGAGTAGATAGGTTGAGGTCAGAACGAAAATCACCCCTTTCTAGCCTCTTGTCCAAAGCTACTCAAGCCTGCTTCATGTGTTCCTCTTTAGGGCTTCAGGGCTACAGACCATCACTTCTGCTTTATTCACATTTTACATGAGAAAGTCACTAAACAACCAGGACTTTATATCTCTGCAAGGTAGGTTTTTTACAGGTAGCAAAGGAGAGAGGTCTTCTGGATTTTTATACAGATATATCTGTATGTCATCAGCATAATGGGGAAATACATATTACCCACTATACTATACTATAATTATTATAATTGCAAATGACTTGACCAAGAAGTAACATGTAAATGGAAAACAATAAGGGGCCAAGAATACATCCCTGCCAGTGTGGTGATTATCTGTGTGGACCGATAACCACCACACTGGCAGATGAGGGACAGACCCACACAATCCTCTGCTTGACCACTCAAGAAGTTCCTGTCATATCCATACCTTTTTATTCTAGTCAGTAGATTAGTATGCAGTGAATCAATGTATCAAAGGCTGCAGAAAGGTCTACCAATATTCAGACAGTACAATGACCAGCAGCTGAATTCAGCTGAATGTCGTTCACAACCTTTAGAAGTGCAGTTTCATGCTTTGATAGATTGGAAAGCCTGACTGGAACCTTTCAAAAAGAGAGTGCTCGTGTCACCTGTGCATAGACCACTTCCTCCAATAATTTGGCGAGACAAAAGCTATTTGGTCCATAAAATGAATACTAATGGGGGAGTTTTTAGATACAAACAAAAAAAGTCCATTGTCCATAGTGGTTGCTTTCAACATGAATAGCATTTTCTGAGCCCATGATTTCAGCCATTTGCATCAGTGGTCAGTACCCAAGGCTTGTGACTGTAATTGAAGGTTGGAATACAGATGGACTGGCAAATTAAGAGCTTCAGCCTCACTTCCTTGTTCAGCTCCACAGTCCTGCATCTGCATGACTGGAGATGTAGCTCCAATCTGTTTGTTGATCTAAAGCTCCATCTTATTCCCACCAAGCTTCCACTTCTTGGGGGTTTAATACACTATTTCTCTTTATCTTGCACTTCTTTGTATTTTTTTAATGTGATGATTTCCACTTCACAATGTGTTCTTTCCTCCTTCCCTTTCTCATTTTTAAGCCTAGCAGTACATTGATCCTTCCACCTAAAATGCATGATTTAATTACATCAAAAAGCACAATACAAAGAACGAGCCGGAATTTGTGTGTTGTTTACCTCTCAGCTATTTGCTTGCCTCAGTTTAAACTTGTACCTTCCATTAATTGGTTCTTGAAGTGCATTAATCCCCCCCGGATAGCTTTATGGTGCTCTATATTCAATGGTGGGTATTAGAGAGCCAGCAGCAGCACCTTGCCTCCTCCTCTGAGACGGAGAGAAACAGTGGGTGCTTTCTCCAGAGAACAGACAGCCGTATTCATTAGGATATTCATGGGTGCAGAGGGATGGCTGAGAGCAGCTCAGTGGCATACAGTATGCAAAGCAACAGTTTAACCAAAAAGGTTAGTGACTGAGCAATTATTCAAACATCACTACTACATCACACAAAAACATGGAAATACTTGGATTATGCAGATGTACATGCACTCAGCAAATACATTTTTTTCCCTCCCTCTCTACGACCATTCATTCATCCACCCTTACACCCATCCTTTCATCCATCTATGCCAACTGTAGTTCTGAGTTTTCAGTTCCTAGGACCATGGCCATTAGCCTGGTTCTTTTGCCATTACCAAGATGCTCTGTCTATCCTCCATATGGCTATACAAATCAAGTCAGGCAAAATTTTTTTTTTAAAAATAAAATAATGTTTTCAAGCTTCAAGCTGCATGTTCTTTTAGTTGCTTTTGACATGAGTTTCCATGGATGCATTCTGCAGGTCTTGGCTGATGCACGGCAGCAGCCAAAAATACAGTGTTGCCAAAACAAAAAAGGATGCTGCACCGACATGCTGCCTGTCACTGGCTTTCACCAGCATAGCCTCTGTATGTGGATTTGTATTTTTTTTTTCTTTTTTTTTTGGATAGATGTGGATTCAAGGAGATGTCCTCAATCCTCACAAATACAGGCACATTAATGCATGTAAGCGCACACACACCCACACACACAATCATCCCCTCCTACGTGCCCTCCCTACCGTGGAAAGTACCATTGTGGAGTTTGAGCTGCAGTGTGAATTAAATTGATGTGGTGAATAAAGTATACTGTTCACTAACAGTTATCAGCTGCCTGCTGAGGGGAGAGACAGTGACAACTGTGCACGTTCGCGTGTGCGTGTGTGTGTGCGTGTGCGTGTGCCGGGAGAGAAAGTGAGAGGAGAGGGGGAATCACTCACTGTGTCAGTGGGGGAATTAAAAAGCAGAAAAGTGAAGGGAGATGGTATCAAGAGACAGAAAAAGGAAAGGGGGTCAAATGAGCTGCTCGTTTCAAAACAGAGGGACAATAACTAGCTCTTGAATAATGGTGGTTGTGGTATTACAAAGAAATGGACAAGGTGGATTGGTGGATTAAGAGCACCACAAAGTGAAGCAGAGTTCTCCACAAACAAACTATATGCATTGTGTGTATGTTTGAGGTCTAGCGAATACGTTGAATGTATCTCATTCCTTATAGAACATTTTCGAAGCAAAGGATATTATAGGAAGGAATTGTTTTAATTGTTGTCTAGTTCTTAAGTGTCTTTGTAGCTGGTTAATTTGTGGTTAGATAAGTTTCACCAGTGGATGGTGTACAAACTACGCAAATGTCACACCAGAGTCCTCTCTCTGATTAGGTTTAGGCAACAAAAGCATTTTGGTTAAGGTTCTGAATTAAGCCAGACCACAATCCTTCCACATAACCAAGTCCTGTGAGTGCCTGAACGTAACCATAAAAAGGTTGAATTATGCCGTAGTTACTACAATTGGATGTATTGTAAGATTGGAGGGGGAAAAAAAACGTATGTGTTGAGTGTATCTACATATTTGTGACTTGCCAAATGTATTCATTTACAACATAGCCTCATTATGTCAATAGAAAATGTAATCCAGTCACGGTTAGCCTATGTTTCCTGCTGTTGAAAATGTGTATATATTTATATATATTTGTGTATAGGGACAGGATTGCTCTGGGATGTAGAAACATAAGTGTAGAAATGTATATACTGTACATTCTGTGGGTAACAATAATGGTTATGTAAAATAATACTACTGCTATGAGTAGAGGTTGGCTTTACCAATTATATCCTGGAAAGAATAGTAATGAAAACAGCTTAAGCACTGTAGCTTGCACGCCCATAGGGCAAATACTATTTAGTTAAAATGTGTAGGCCTATTAAAGTACAAGACTAAGAGTCTTACAGGCATGCTTTGACCTCAATGTTAACATCACCATAATAGTAACAATGCTATAATGCTACTGTTCAGCAGTTTGATTTTTATCGTTTTCCATATGTCATACAAGCATTGAACACAAAATGACTGCATCAGGCAACACTTGTTACTTGTCTTGTTTTTGTTTTTCTTCATATATATGATTTGCACTCAAGTATTTATATAATCTGCTGGCACCTGCTCATTTGCACTATTGTATATAGTACATGTTGTATATTTTTAATGGTGTGTATTTTGGAAGAAGCCAAAGACAAATTTCCAGTAAGGTGGACAAGTCAATTAATCATCAATTTTCATATTTTACCAATTTTACCATTGGATTATTAGCAGTAAATAGCATAAAGGTACTGGCTGATTAGTATGCCATTAGTTTTGTAGGTATTTGAACAAAGTTACATTTTAGTCTGATGATGGTGCTGGGGGAAAAAGTAAAGTAAGAGGCTCAATAAGGTCATTACAATTCAGCCTGTGGAGAATGTCATTGCCAAATCTAATTGCAAATCCAATATTTGTCTGTTCTCTGAACTAAAGATGTTAATGTGCTGGTGGCTCTAAATAAAAAAAAAAAAGTCAGGGGATCACCTAAGTCATTAGGATTCATCCTCTGGGGATCATGAATGTCTGTTTATAACTGGCAATCCATTCAAGACCAAAGTGTTGAACACACCAACCTACCAACACTATATTCCCACCACTAGAATGGCTCATTATTGGCTCATTTGCATTATTTGACCTTCTATCAGTGGAAGATTTTCTAAGAAGATTTTGCTTACTGTTAACTGTGCTAAACAGTGTGTTATTGCAGCATTAATCCATCAGGTGAATGGGGAAATCATACCTGGATTAGAGTCAGTTTAAACCAATCTACTTTATTTCGGAAAAAAAGCAGCAAAACCAAACAAGTTTTACTTACCATTAAGCATAATTATTATTGAGGTTACAGTTCAGTCCTCAACAGAAATTGCAGGAGCAGTTTAATAAGGCTGATATTTTTCCGTACTTTGTGCCGTGATTCTGTTCAGTGTTGATTCAGATCAGATTACTGGTGACAACTTCGACTTTTCCCTTTATGAGTTTTTCAGAGACAGCCAATCAGCTGTACTATTTGTGCAAAGTAGATATATGCTAGATATATGGCCTTTTAGAAGACAAAGGTTAATTCACATCCATACGTGTATATTTTCATTGCAAACATATTTCACAGCATCTAGCATGTTTGACAGCTTATGCACTGTATACTAGACCTGTCTGCAACATGTGCCACGTGTGTGACTGTATCAGTTTGCCGCTGTTATACTGAGAACGGCAGGCTGATCTCATGTCTCATTAGGTGGGATGATCATCTCTGTCAAGCTCACCGCCAAACTTTCTCTCCGCACCACTCCGCGGGCTATTATTAGTCACCAGATGAAAGGTTGGACACCACTGACATATCATTATCTCACATTAATGAGTTGAAACACCTGAACTTATCACAGTGACATGTATGCTACAATTTGATTTGTGTCTGTGTGTGTTGGGGTAGCTGTGAATTAGCTGTAACGTGGCATGTATGTTGATTACAGCTTTGAAAATGTTTATGACAGACATTTAAATGTCTTCTCACAGACTAATTCAATGAAACTGTTGTGAATACTAAGTAACTTTTCTTTCTGTTTGATCGACATGAGATTTAACGTCAGATTGGAAGATTGGAAGCAACCAGATAGGTCAGAGGAGCATTAACACAAATGTGTGAAGAACAGTAGCTGTAAATAAAGATGATAAATATAACATTCACATATACAATATCTTACATTTTTACCTCCTACTTCTTCTAACCTGTGCACCTTTTTTTTTTATTTCTGTAAGCACAGAACTTTAAATCGTTTTGACCACAGATTACATTTCAACCACTTCAGGAGTCAATTTCTTTTGTTGACTAGTGGGAGTATACATTGCAAACAGAACAGAGCATAAAGAGCCCAGTATCGATGTTCGTTTTTAAGCTTTTTTAATTACAAAGCTGATATATTCAGTACATCACTTTTTGGCTGCAGTCATTTCTTTTAGTGTCAGAATGATAAAGGAAGCTACCAAATTCATTCTGTTCAGCAAAAGAAAAAAAAATACATCAAAGAGAATCAACTGAGAGAACTAGACTGTTTTACATCGAACATTATACAGTGGTAGAGTATTGGTCATTTTAGTTTAATGCTTCTTGGGTTTACAGAGAAGCAGAACATAACCATTCAGCAGCACAAAGAATGGATAGGAAAAATCCTGAGGGAGGTTGAGGGAAAAAAAAGAAAAAAACTGAAACAAAGGGAGAAACACCAGTGCAGGGAAGAAAAAAAAAATAATTTCATTACTTTTCTTCAAGATTCAAGATGAAGGAGAACAGACTCTGCAGAAACTAGTGCCTGTTGTGAAATAAACCTAAGTGAAAGAAGGGCTATGCAGCAGATAGCCTACAGTTCGAAATAGAATAATGATGCAGATTTTAAAACACAAGTACAGAACATTAAATACATTTCTATACATAATAATCATGGTTATGTAATGTGATTCTATGAGTAGAAACGCTACGCCTCTGTTCAACTGACCAATTACTTAATGCAAAGCAGACTGCTGATTATACTTGTTAACAATTGAACAACACTAACAGCCTGCAGTCTTGCTTGCAGCTCTTTGAGAATATACTTAGGCAAAGCGAGTCCTTTGAGATAAATTCTAACATCAGCATGCAAACATGCTTTAACTGACAATGCTAATATGATGATGCTAATGTTTGGCACTAGATTACAAATAAGAGGATCTCAAAAAATATATACAGTGCATCCTAAGGAGAACATGAAAGTTTGTAACAGATCCAGTAGCTGCTGGTTAGTTGACACTTAACTTAAAACCAAAAATGTCAAAGTCATAGTGGTGGTATAGGAGTGGTCTCCAAATTACCTGGGATTCTTCCTCTGGGGACCATTAATGTCTGTACAGAAATGTATGGCAATCTGTACAAGACAGATAGTATTTGATTGGATAAGTGAAATATTTAAGCTGTTGGTGGCACTCAACGAAAAGTAAGATGATCAGCAAAGTAATTAGGATTCTTCCTCTGGGAACCACAAATGTCTGCACAGAATATCATGGCAATCTATCTCACATTGTTCGAGATGTAGTATTTTGTTGGATGAGTGAAAATTTTAACCTGTTGGTGGCACTCGATGAAAAGTAAGAGGATCATTAAAGCAATTGGGATTATTTCTCTGGGGACCATGAATGTCTGTAGAAGAGTTGAGATATTTCAGTCTGGACCAAAGTGATGAACTGACGGACCAACATCGCCATCCACAGATCTCGTTTATTTGGCGACCCCTCAGATCTATCTTACAAGCACATACGGTGGTTGGGAAACACTGATATAAGTGAGCAATGTTGACATTTGCACGTCATTTATTGGTGGAATTAGTCATCATGTGTTGGGGTCTTGCCTTTGTAGGTTTCAATAATCCTAAAATCTGTTCCCTGCTAGAATTTAAAAGGCTAATGTGTGCTGCAGTTCACAATCGTCTACACTGTTTGTGATCACAAACACTTTTCAGGATGGTAGGACGGGGACTGTTGCTGCTTTACGCAAAAATAGTTTAAAATTAAATCGACTGCATGCAAAAAAGTTCTCTGACTACACAGACAGACGGAAAAATAACAGCTTTGGTCACATCATAACAGATGGTCGTATGGTGAATCTGCAAGAATCCTGAGTAAGAGACTGAAGGATTACTGTAAGCGTGACAACATCAGCAGTCTGTGGAAACCACAGCATCAACTGGAGGGAGGTCAAGGACATTGTTCAGAAGTCGTTTAACATCTGAAGACAGATCACAGAAGCCATCTCTGAACAGAAGCAGGAGTTAGAGCATGTAAGTTATTCAGACCCTCTTCAGCATCATCTCTGTATAAAAATACATGTGCAAGTATTCTGCACAGAAGGCCATAGTAATGTATTCCATCACTTCTACCACTGTCAGCCTCTGCTTCTTCTCTGTTCCTATTACCTTGAGACAGCTGCACATGGATTTGAAGTGCATAAAGGACAAGGAGGCACAGGTTTGGAAACACTGATCTGGCAAGTAGAGATGCCCAGGGTGAGGCAAAGAGCATACACAACAAAAACACAGACTCTACACACACACACACACACACACACACACACACACACACACACACACACACACACACAGAAAAATGCTGTTTTGAGACTATCCTTTCCATCTGTTGCTCATTTAATACTATTTCACAGTTCAAACAAGCCGAAAACACGGCTATAAAAACAGTTCATTGGATTTCCTCAAGAGAATATCTGATTAAAAGTAAATAATAAAGACTTTCACTACTTGGCTGCTACTGAAAAAGTACTGTCAAAGTTAAAAAAAAGTACTATAACAGTAATTGAAACAGTCTGTGTGTGCAAGTGTACAATGGCTTCTTTCTAGTAACAGAAGGGCCACATTCAGAGGACGACTCTGTCCGCATCAGGTGTTACATAATACAACTAAAGAGAAAAAGGTGTAGGCATAACCTCAGAGATGTCTACAGGCCACAAGGCCACAGTGAACAAAATACTGACACCTATGGCTAATGCCTTTATAAACAGGATTTAAAGTTTGGAGCACATTCAAGGTGGGATATTTTATTTACAGCAGTGCCACATTTCTAGCACAAAAAGATTACCTGCCACCGTGGTGATCACAGGCTCTTTGCATCCACTCAAATGATGACATGAAGTGTGAAAGCAATTTTTAAGTGAAGGTTTCACAAATACATGCCAGGGTTGACATTTTCCTGCATGGAGAGAATGGTGGTGTACTTTCATTAATGCCGCTAGAAGCAATATTTAATTAAGTTAATTAATTAAGTAATTAATTACTGAAAGCATCAGTTTGTTGTATGTCTGTCTACTGTCTTCCAGAAGAACATACAGAAAAGAGAGAAAAAGAAACACCTCCACCACCTCCTATCTGCCAGCTGTAGGAAAGCTTGCCCAGTGTCTGTGCTGCTGCTCACTTTTTTTTTTTTCAGATTTCCTGTTTTAACTTTGAAAGTGAATTTTTTATCAGTCCAAGGCCCAGGGACCTGGCTCACAAGGAAAGAGCATCCTCCATAGCTGTTCCCAAAAAACCAAACAATGGTGAACCTGCCTGACCAACCACAGGAGGAAAATCCCAGCTTCACATCGGACAGGTGGGAATTGAATGCATGTACTGTATGTATTAAATGTAAATGTAGCCAGGACAGATTCAGAGCAGAATATTTGAGTTGGTTAGTCACTTCACCGGAAATTATTCCTGAACAATTTTGATAAGGATTTACTAATTGAAGTCATTTTCCAAGAACAAATGCGAGATCTCCTAGTTCCACCTTTTCAAATGTGTCAAATTTGATTTTTCCAGAGCAGCAAAGTTCATTTGACTGAAATGACAAATAGCATTAACTACACGACTAAAATATGACAAATGTTGAAGTAATAAAACAATCAGTGGAATACACTAAATAATTGTGAGATTATGTTGATAAATGCTGCAAACAATATCAACAGATTAGGCAGACTGTGAAAGTGGATATAGGAAAGCTATGTAATGACTCAGGAGCAGAGCAACACAAAACACACAAAAACTGTTACTGCAGCTCGGAGAGGAGCGGAGACTGGCAGAAAAAAAATTGAATTTCGTGTAAAAGCGTGAACAGGTGCCTGTCGTTAAGGCACAATGGGTAGAACCGTCCATCGGTACAATATTGTGTCACAGAGAGTCTGGGAGAAGATCTTCTATTCATCTGTTATTCTGCAAGGTTGTGGCGAGGGGGTATACGGGGACAATCTGCTGCATTAATCACTGCGGGGAAGTCAGTAATGAAACGTTAGCACATTAATATGCAACAGTGACTGTCGTCCATGACTAATAACAACTGTCAGGCTACCTGAGAATTCTGGAAATGTAACAAACATTTCTGATATGATAATATTAATGATTGTATTAATCATTATGTAAAACAAATGAGCTCTAAGCTCCACTGGTCTAGACCTCTGCACCATGTTAATTCAACTACACAGTGACTGTATGTGCTGTTCTATCTGAACAGCTCGGACTAGTTGACATTCTATTAATCTGAATTTTTTTTAACTTTCAAATTATGTGAATACAAGTACAGATAATGCAACATGAGTTATTTGAATTATAATTATGTTTTAGTCATCTTTGCATAGAGTTGACTGGTGAAGGCTGAGGCTGTCTTCTTTTGAATAAATTAAGGTTGAATAAATTTAAACTTTGTTCCAATTCTTTTCAACACAAACCATGTAGCCTTGATCACTTTGTGCAGACTTAAGTCAGGCTGAACTTTGACAGGTGAAATCTTGAGGCTCTACCTTGCCCAGCCAGTCTGAGAGAGGATTGTGACTGTACTCTCATTCAGGAAATATTGATTGTTCATATGATCCCATGGCAAAATAATAGAAGTAACAGTGAAAGAGGAATAAACATTAATACAAGGTAATAATACGAGGTATGGTCAAAATATTAATAATTTTCAGCTTGTCGAATTTAAAATATGCAATGGAAACATACTACATGATTGTAGCACCACTAGCTGTTTATCTAAATTAACCACTTGATGAAATCATCTAATATTTGCATAATGATAGTGGATGGAAACATATTAATTTGCACTTTCTTTTGCAGATTATCTGGAAATTCGGTTAAAATACATTTGAGTGGAAATCTTGCTCATGTCGCTTCACTTAAAGGAGCTATTTGTAAGTTTTGCTAATGCTACATAGCCAGTGTCTAACAGTGTCTCACAGCTGTTTACTTACCAGTCTAGAGGAAACATTGCAAGTTCAGCATCAAACTTCACTCCTTTACTCTCCAAGAGCTGTCTCCAGTGGTGGAAAGCAACAGCAATGTTAACTCTTGTATCTATCACGTACCAATCTGCCCTGAAGACATAGCACTGCTTAGAGGGCATATTATCCCTCTTGTTTTGTAATGATGGCCAAAGGTCTTGTCAAGCAACAATCACCACCACCTCCTCCTTGCAAAAAAACACATTCAGAAAACTTACAAATAACCCAGTGAGGTGACAAGCTAACATTGAGGCAGTCATTTTACAAAGTCAGCTGACAGTCTTACTTTCATCCACATTTTTTCATTTTAAATATAGTGTCATATCCAAAATCCTTTCACACATTACTTTTCATGGGGTTTGGTATCAAGATTGTTCAGCACAATTTTCTCCCTTTTACATTAGGAAATAGAACAACAATAGGATAGTTAGATAGAACAACAAGGCGCTCAATGAGCAGGCAGACTGTCTATTTAAGAGGGAAAAACATGCACGGCTCGTTGCACTTACACACTGTGAATTTTGAATGTGAAAAGATCATTACATAGCCAACATTTCATTTTTTTTCCCAGTTTCGTTATTTGAAATTGAAATAAAAAGTGACAGCCCTGTTAAGGATGTAAATAAGTATGTAGATACCACATCTGTATCACAACCAGAAATTCCCACCTAAAACACACCACAAACTCACCAGGACTCACAACACATGATGATAAAAAAAAAAAAAAATAGGGTTCACTAAATTTAAAAAATCACAGTTTTGTTTTCAGGGTGAGTCATGATGAGATTTGCAAGTCAAAGCAACCCAGTGACCATTTGTTTGATGCTGTAAGAAAAAATTTCATCTACATTTTTTGTCGGCTCTAGGAATACCAATAATTGTCAGAATGTTTAGTATTGTCCGGCACCTTTCTGTTGCCTCAAGGGGGTCACGAAGGAGACCTGTTGAAAATGTATTAATCTGTTATCACTTTAATCCTGAGTAGATATTTCATATGCTGGAGTAACTGACTTTAATTCTAAAGTGCTCTTATTTTATTACAAGGCTGGAAGATAACATATCAGCCCAGGTGTGTCTTCCCAGCATAAATGCATGAATAAATCACAATGAAGATCCAAAGTTCTTATTCTGTGAACAGATAGCAGAAAGATACATGAATTATAGAAGCCAAGACTATTATTATACATTATGATGGGTAAGCAGTCTTTCAAATCATGAGCTTTGCACCAACCTTTGCACATAAGATTCCATTTACATTTAAAATCATGCATTATGATTGATTTAATGTACTTGTGAACACCATTTCTAATTTACCAGCATTTCTTCTTCAGTTCATTGCCATCTTAATCCGCTCATATAATTTCTGTTCAACTCAAGGGCAATGACTAATATTCCCCTTTTAGAAAATGTTATTCAAGGGGTCAAAAGGTTTAGCCCTCAAAAAGTTTATACTCAGGATTGCTCCTGGGGAGTGTTTATATATGAGTCACTGGTCCTGTGAGTCAATCTAGCAGCAAACATGTCAGCCCAGTTGCTTTCTGAGCAGATCGCAAGCACTGCAGAGAACACCAAACTATGAATGCCGTTGTCACATCTGCTGTGGTGTAGTTTTCCCAGATATTGCTTTAAAAAGTGCCACGAAAATGAGAAATGCCTTGCTTTGTGTTGTCTCCTTGAATCCCTTTGCATATTTTAAACCAAAATACATGCTATATAAATACTGTTCTATTGCAGTAAGGTGAAATTTTATTTCAATGTTCCATCATGCATTTGAAAACATATTTAGAATTTCATCCAGTTAAATTTGATCATACATTTTGGGAGGGATCCAGCTCACCTTTCCCATCATTTCAAATCTGCAAATTGACTTTTGTCCTTGAGAATACACTTTCTGATTTCGTTATAGTTAAGTTTTAAGACATCAGGAGATTTCTGATTGGAGGGATACTGCTTGTTGCTATAGCAAAGGCAGGAACTATCTATTTCTTAAACTAACTGTCTCTAGCAGATGGAGTGTGTTTATGTGCTGCTTTGCAACAACATTATCATTAATGTGACCCCTCTCTGCTCGAAAACTAAAGAATGCACAGCCCTTGTACTCTTACCTGTTAGAGTAGTCTATGCAGGCAACAAGAGACTGACAGCTTATAATCATGTTCATTTTACAATTTCTATCCAGTCTGCTTTTGAACTCTCAAATAGGCTCTTCCAACATCTAGCCCAGCTACCACATCCTGTTTCATGTCAGGCTAATTTAATTAGACCTTTAAAGATATAGCTAATGCCTGTTTACAACTATGTGGCTCAGAAATTGAGTTCCAATAACGCTTCTTTCATGTGTATAACATGCAATCTGCAAAACAATCAGAGCCTCCAAACTCTTCAGTATATGAATGTCTGATACAAGTGTTACTTAGTAGCCTACCTCTTTTGGAGCTTTCAATCCAGTATAATAGGAATGACATCAAAATGGCATTGTGGCACTGTGTCACTGACTTCCAAATAACCTTTTTCTAATGTTTTCCTTTTAATTAACTGTTACCATGAAATTTCCCCAACCTTAACCAAGCAATTTAGTTGTGTTCTAGCACAGCAGTAGTGCTGGAGAAATCATATGTTGACACATCTAGATGCTAAGCCTTGTGGCTTTACCAATACTGAGATCCCTAAGAAAGGATACAGGGTTTACACAAGCCCCAGTAAAAAAGTACATGCCTGCCTTGACTGGTTGGAGGCAAATAGGAATGTCACTCACACCTCAGTGTGGTTTCAGTTAGCACAGCAGTGCTTTGAGCTGAATGCTAACATCAGTATGCTATCTTGGTCACAACGACAAACCTAAGATGTTGCTATTCCCCATCTTAGTTTAGCATGTTAGCAAGCTAATTAGAACTAAACAGTAAAAAGTCGTTACAATTCATCCTTTTGGGAGCCATGAATGTCTTCAACAAAAGTCAAGACAATCCATTGCATAGTTGTTGTGATTTTTGGATGATAACTAAAAAGGTTACACTGCTGGAAGCACTGGAGAAGAAGTTTAAGTCACCTTAATCATGAAAAGTCATCCTCTGGGAATGTTGAATATATGTAGTGAATTACATGGCAATCCATCTGATAGTTGTCAAGATATTTCAAATAGAACCACAAAACAAAAGTTACAGCATGTCACTGTTGATATTTGGTGAAGGAAGGCTTCTAAACTTGTATACTGCAATACACCCATGCATGTGCGGTTTGTATCTGATATTACAGATATTTTTTTGCACATTTTCCCCATTGTATTGGCAGTATCTTAACTTAGATGTGGGTGAATCTGTAATGGTGTGCATATTCACAGGTATACAATTTGTTTGTAATCATTGTAAGGGAATTTTTCTGTATGTCCATCGTGAGTGAACGACTCGGGGTGAAAGGTCAGTATGAGGCCCTTAGGTCACAGTGCCACAGCTACTGCGTAAAATCTTACACACAGACACAGCTGTGGTTTTCCGCTGATATTGCTGGTGCCACGATTGATAACAGAAGACCTTGGTGTTCTGAGACCAGCACCATGGCGTGTGTAAATCATGTTTTCTTGTCTATGGTTATTGGACCAATAGAATGCTTACACATCCCTCTTGTCTGTAAAAATACTTCAGGGATCATGGTTTTTATTCATTGTCCTTCATTGTCTCAACAAAAGGAGTTTCTCACTAATCCGCAACATACCAACTGTCTTGCCTCCAACAGTTGACTGCTGTGACTTGTTGCTAGTTTCTTTTTGAAAGTGAGTATAAAGGACAGGAGTCCAATCTAATGACAGACCCTGTGTATTGTATGTTCATTTTCTCAGGCTAGTTTGCAGGTTATAAATTCTACACAGCGCATTTTGTCCTGCTATTGTCCTGTGAACAAAGAGTGGGTGGTAAAAGGTTAATGGTGCAGTCATACAATACTAGCACTTTCTATTGAGGAGACAAGGTGAGTATGTTGTAGCGTCCGTGAAGTGTTGAAATAAGTGGAGACATATCATACAGTGCATATAGTGTATGTGACATTGTCAAACAGGAAAACAGGAAAAAAAACAAAGGATCTAACCCTGAAAGGAACATTGGTACTTTTTCAGGTGATTGTTACAGGAGCTGAGAAGAATAGAGAAACAGAGCAATAGTGTCATGGTCACTTTGGTGTCTTCAGTTTATCCCTTGTGTTTCTGGTGTTTTTCCACTTCACTTGTGTTTCCTGTCTTCTCCTGTTTGTCTCCCACTGTATTTGTGTCCATGCTGTGGGCGTGGCAATCCTCACTATATCCCAGTGGCCTGATTGCCAGTCTCTCTACACACCTGCTATCCAACAACTCATCAGCCCAGAAGTGTATATAACCTGCTTTTTCATCCACTCTTTGTCAAATTGTTCCCTCAGCCAGTTTGGTATCAAACGCTCTCGGCCACTCAGAATTGCGTTTTCTGACTTTTTCCTCTCCTTGTGTGTTCGCCTTGAACTAATCATTGTTTCCCTGTGCCTCAGGATCATCTATTGCTTACCTGTTTGCCTGCTCAACTCTTCACCTGCCACGCTCACCGCTCAGCTCACCTTCCCAAAAACCTGCTCATCTCCACCGCCCTCTGGCTTCCCTCAATCCAAAGTTATGCCTGCCAGCTCCTCTGCATTCATTCCCTGCTCAGCTCAGCTCAGCTCAGCCCTGCCATCCGCCATTTTCCCCTTTTGTCCTCAACCTTCGCCTGCTGGCCCCCTCACTTCTCCATTCACCATCCATTACCATAGCCTTTTACAATAAATCTGTCTTCGAGTCATCTTTAACATGGAGTCTACATTTGGGTTCACCCGTTAAACATAAAATATAGAGGAGTAAATAAAGTTATGCAGCTTTTCCAGAGGCCTCTGCAGAGTCTGACACCTTCTGCTTAATTAAGAAGATTTTAAGATGATACCAGAATGAAAATATATGAGGTGTAGTAGGAAAGTTATTAATAAAAACTTGTCACAGCTGAGTTAACACACTTTCTTTCTGAAGAACACTGACATGTATGCGCCTTGGTTCACGAACAAGGCGGCCCCATTTACTGACTCCTACAATAAGTTTGTCTTAATTGCGTTGTCAGTTCAGAAAAAAAATTTGCATAACACCAAACTGAGCAAATTATTAAATTCCAGGGATGTCATGCATTAATGTCATTCCATATCACTGAAAACATCCTCTTCATTAAATCATGTTTCGAACATTATTCAATCATAATAATCTGTTCATTGTTTTCACACTGGAACAAAGCTATGGTGTTGTAAACACTGACAGAAGAGAAAACTTACACTTAATAAAATCTGTGTTTTTGTAGTTCTGTAGGTTTTGTATTGAAAAACTAGACATGCAGTACCACAAAGCATGTATAATCTGAAGCCCAGAATATCTCTGATATGAAAAAGTGATTTAAATATCTAATTTTGTAAAACAGCTATAGGCTGTTATTCAGATTGTATAATATGCTGAACAAAAGATTGCAATCTCCAGAATATCAAAATTATTAAAAAAAAAAAAAAAAAAACCCTTTTGTGTGCTCATCTCAGATTGGGTACTGCACTGAAAAACAGAAAGGACATATAAGCTTGTTCTTATCAACACTGAAAAAGGCAGCACTTATTGCAAGATAAGATTTTTCAAGGAACTGGGTGTGTGATGATGTAATTCCCCCTTTTTTCCAAGCTGTGTACAAAAAGTAGTTCATGTTCAAATCCAGCAAAGTTTGAAATTTAGTTTTTATGATCTACTATTAGACGACATTAGACCACATGTATCACGACCAGAAATAATAAAAAAAAAAAAACATAGTATTTCTCATTACTGTGAGAATCATATAATGTTCTTTTTTATGCGTCTATGGCTATAGTGGCCCTTCATTTGACAGACAGGAGGTTAGTGTGATCCTGTGATTTAGAGTATTTTCATTATAAACATGACAACAAGGCCAACAAAGTCAAAGTGGAACATTATTTCAGAGCTTAGCAGCAGCTTTACAAACACTGCCAAGGAGCTGCACGCTCAGTTAGATGCTTGAGTCAAAAAAAGCATCACTGCTGAAAAGCCAGGGGCACAAATATTCTTAAGTGGCCTGGTAAAAACGTCAGCCATATATCCGGAGATACAGGGGTGGAAGCTGCTCAACTAAAGCATTTAATTAGAAGACAGGCCACTAGTTTTTCTGATGTGTTCAGATCCAAAGGCTATCATTTGAATACCATCAGCATTCATGTCTTCTTCTTAACCTGCTCCGAGCATACACTGTTTACTCATTCACAGCATCATCATCATCGCTGATGACAATTTTACAAGGAATTAGCACAAGAAACTTTGACTGCGAAGGTAGCCTAAATAATCTTGTTGGGTATGCTAATACCTGACTTGAAAAATGCTTTGATTAACAGTAATAGGATGAAGCAATTCTCTGGCTGTTTACAGTATTATACAGAACCTTCAATCTAACATCTAATGTCATGAGTCAGGTGATAAATGATTGTGTAGATGTGAAGATGCTACTAAAATGACACAACCAGGCACAATAGAAAGTAACAAATGTAAGGTAATGATCAAACAAAATAAGTTGCCAAAAGGTGTCATGAATTATGAACATGGGAATAAAAGGAGCTATTTGTTAGATTTGCTATTGCTACATAGCTGCCATTAGCGTTAACAGCTGTTCATTTACCAGTCTAGAAAAAAAACATTAGGAGTTCAGCATCAAACTTCATTACTTCCTTCAGTTTAAGATAGCAACTCACTGTGGCCTCCAATCTGCCCTGAAGATGTAACGCTGCTCATAGGGCGTGTTATAACCTCTTGTCTTGTAAACTCAGTCATGGCTGAAGCTCTTGTCAAGCGACAATCACCATCACCCGCTCCCGGGAAGAAACCACATTCGGCGGGGAAAAAAAAGTACAAATAGCCCCTCTAAAACATGAACACAGTAATTCTACTGTTTCCCTCATGACTGTCGCAACAATAGATGAAATTACGTGATAACTGTCCAGAGATGTAAATTCTTTCATCATAGTGTACACTTTGAAGTGTTTTGGTGTCGTATATAAGCATTTACACACCTGGATCTATTCTCCAAGTGCACTTCCTTGACAGCACGTCATTGTCTAGCTTGTATCTGTAACATGCTCCCACCAATAACAGCCCCTTGCATTTTCTTTAACACAGGACTGTTTTCATTCTGAAAGATGCTGCACCAATCTTACCATTTTTTGCCTTGCTCTGATACTTAAATTCACGGTATTGATTGGTTCTGTGTGCCAATCCAATATCCAATATCTTGTTTTCTTAACAGTTACATATCCCTTGTCATAAGAGGAGAAAAAACACTTAGTTTTTTATCCTTTCCTTGAGAATGTTTGAGAGTGTTTATGAAATTGTGTTTCCATTTTTTAACACCAGGGAGTAATAAAGCATATTAAATGTGTGCTCGTTACATCTGGCCAGTACAAGGTCAGTACTGGTGCCGATATGCATCCAGTGCATCTAATCAATGCATTAGTAGCTAGTAACTCCATAGAACAAGCGCTAGATTTAATCAATCAAAATTGGGAAGATCATCTCTACCCCTAATTGTTTTAATTCTAATCACAGGGTACTGATTTGCTGAAGTACATGACACCACAACACAAAGGCTTCATAAACTTGTTATTTAGTTTCACAGGGAACATGGTGAAATAGTGTCAATGTGTTGATCTTGAGATTCTGCACAGGTATATTTAATTTTTTTTCAATTCAAAAAGTCAAAAAAAGGTTATGCAAATATTTCCAGTAATTTTTATAGTGTGCACTGACTGAATACAGCTGCTGAATCCAAAAAGCTCCTCTGTTTCCATAATTCTGTAAACAGTGTGTTCCATGCTTTCGCTGAAAAGAAAAACAACAATTATGGCTAAATCTCTGCAAATTGCATCACAATTTCTGCAATAAGCCGCTAAAGAAAACCTCTGTGAAATCCTTTGGGGACTAAGTTATGGTTCATAAGCTTGGCTATAAAGTCTCTGCCACGGGCGGCAATTTAGATGTGGTGAAAATATTACAGTCTCTTTGAGACAAATCACCACATGTGCTGTATGTGCATCTATTTGCTGTCACGCATAAAAACAAAACATAAACCACTAGAGCAGGTCTATGAATAAATTAATATGTTCATGAAATTGCCATGTGTGTGATCTGCATCACTGCTGGGATTTTCATCCTCTCAGAATTGAATGTTAAATATCTTTTAGAAGTGTATATAGAAATATGTTTATCCAGATCAACGATTATAGCAGGTGTGTTCTTGACACAGTGTGTGCACATATGATTTATGGGTAATATCAAAAGATATTGAAGAAATCCTCAAATTTGTGATGCAGCTTGAAAAGAAGAGTTGTGTTCAGAAGAGGCACCAGCTGGATGACTTAAATGTATAGGAGCTCTGATGCTCATATCACAGCTCAGTCTACAGTAAAGCTGAGGCTGAAGATCACATCTGTAAGGCATTCCAGTGTGGAGATGAGTTTGCTTTGCCCGCAAACAAGCGTGAACACAGTTTACAGGGTCAGTTTAGCCTGTGAAGTGTATGTCATATTAGTCATTCACTGCTCACGTCCATCTGCTGGCTCATATCCTATTCAACAGCTCCAGAGCAAAGACCCATTGCAATTATAAAAGGGCAGGATTCTCCTTTCAGCCAATGTCAAGGGGTGAGAAATCAATGCATGCTTATCTTGTCTGCTGTCACACAACTAGAACAGCAGTTCGGGGTGTGCATTTCCACACAGACACTGATACATGGGCAAGCTGGTAGTTTTATGCTACCGAGAGTCTGGTCAACGGATTCACTTGCCCCTGCGGCATGGGAGGCCATTAATGGTTTATACCCATGAGCCAGAGGCAACGCTGTCATTCCTGCTTGTTCTCAGAGTCACAGAAGAAGAGGCATCGCTGTCAGGCAAACATGAATGAATCACATCGAGAGGGGGTGTGTATGTGTATGTGTGTGTGTGTGTGTGTGTGTGTGTGTGGGGGGGGGGGGGGGTCCAGGTTGGTGTGACAGTTGAAATGTTGTGGACATAGTACTGACTGGAAGTACGCCTGCCGGGGGTCCACAACTTGACAATTAACTGTCGTGTCAGTGGCGTACCATCAACCAGCCACTCACACAAAAACGGGGATATTTAGAATAATGAGCATAGTCTATGCAAGCCGTCTTCCCTCTGGTTATAATCAGAAACCCAGTCGTGATTCCTCCTACACAGAGTGTGATCTCAGCACGCTATCAACTTACAGTATTTCCGACCAGACAAACAGTTACCATCAGTGTCATCTGGAAAACATCTGGGTAACCTTTCTGCAGCAGATTTCCTATTTGTGCAATTGTTTATTATCTAGCAGTGTTGTATATTTGCTCCATTTAGCAGTAGTTTTTTTTTCTTTTTTTGGGTTGTACTGCTTCAAGATCTGAGGAGGAGATGTTTTCAAAGCAGACACAGATGAAGAGTATTTTCCCAAAGTAGGTTCAAAGAAGTGACATCTACAGTTGCATCCAATTAAACTTCATGGGAAAGTGAAAAAAAAAAATCATTGTAAATGATGTGGAAGGCTTCAGCGCAGTGCAGAAATTCTCAATACTCAAGTTTCTTGTTCAAGGTAAACCTTAGCTCTTAAGACAGACCATTGAATATTAAAAACATCAGAATCAATGAAAGACAATACATATATTAGTATCTAACAATTGTGCTGCATGACAATGAGACTTGTATTAAAAATATGTATATGCATTTAATAATGTCTGCCAGGGCTAGCTGGTTAGCATGCTAACTTCAGTAGAAGTAAAGAAGTGATAGATATAGAAGCAAAACAAAAACTTTGCTTTCCACCGCTGTAGACAGCTCTTGGTCAGTAAAGGAATGAAGTTTGATGCTGAATTGAACACATGTTAATGCTAATATTGTCTATGTAGCAATAGCAAAACTTAAATAGCTCATTTAAAGAGATATAGTGAAGTTTGAAAACAAAATTTTGGTCAATAACTACTCTTGTATTGGTGTGCAGCACTGATCTTACTCATCTCAAACAATTTTTTGAATGATTTCCAGTGATTCACTTGGTGACGACATGTGGGTGCAAATTAGCTTCAGAGTCAAAACTGCTGGCTCACACTCTGAGGTATTTGCTCTCAAAATTGTAGCGCCCATGTAGAGACAAACAGCATATTTATGGCCCCTACCAAGCATTGCTTTTTATTCCTTTACACACTGCTTTTCAAGTGACTTGAGCCTTAGACATTCAGAAAGTGATGAAATCTTAGTCAGTGGACTATTGATGCAGAGTGAAGTGTGTTTGAAAGGGTCCACGGGAGTCCTGCTCAGCATCACCGTTAACAGACTCCACTGTGCGCCAATCACATGAAGCCAGCAGGAACCCCTCTCCCCTGCTGAGGTGAAACTCCACCATGACTCAGGCAATCAATGCAAGCTTAAGGGCTTGGATTGGATGTCCAGTAGCATTGAAGGGGTCGAGCAGGGATTACCTGACGTTGCTGCACTATGACTAATATGACTCAACTCAAGTGACCTATGAAAGGGGAAAATGTCCACATGGTCTGCAAGGCCACACTGCACATTATTAGACCTGATGAAAAGCAGAATCATCCATTAATTAGGCGTATGAGGTAGGGACACATTCTTCTATCGCAGCACTGTAATTTTCTAACACAATATTTTAGGTTTTACATAAATTCAGTGATACTGATAGATAAAATAACCACACTGGCTGTTTCTGGCTTATCAAGTGGATTAAATACGTGGCAATTTGGACGGTATTTTATCATCCTGATGAAAAAATATATCCTGTTAATTAAATATTATCAGAAGGAGCCCTGGTCACTGATTTGCTACTTTTCCCCACAATGGCCTAGTACAATTAGAGATAATGGGTGGCTAAACCAGACCCTATCACCAGACATGCTCCTCAATATTAGACAAAAACCCAAATAATATTAAAATAAATTCTCTCTTTGCGCAATATGTGTGCATGGCATCAATGGTGTGGTTACAGTTTGGAAAAGATTGTGGTTCCTGCTAATAAAATGTGGTTTAGGAATGTTTAACTAATGAAAGATATGGTTATGGTTGAAGAAAGATTTTTTTTACAGCAGAAAAAAGGTGAACATTGAGGGTCTTGTAATATACAGATTTTTCAAAATTACAATCTACTGTTTTCTCTCATAATCTAAATATCTGGGTTACATGCCTAATGATATGAATCTGGAATCTGTGCAACTGTACCAAACAATGAATTAGGCATCACACATTTGTGCATGAAGAGAGAGAGAGGGGGAGAGAGAAAAAGAGACAATTATTACGTGGAAATGACTGACAATGTTTTACCACAAATAGGCTCCTTCATGATAAGGGATAAAAAGTGAGCACAAATATATTTAATGGACGTGACATTTCGCCTTATTATCTTGTAATAAGCCAAATGTCATCCTTCTGTATCCTTGGTTTTGCTATATATCCATCCATCCATCCAGTTGGGTGAGAGGCAGGGTACGCCCTGGACAAGTCGCCAGTATATAACAGGGCTGACATGTAGAGACAAACAACCATTCACATTTACATTCACACCTACAGGCAAGTTAGGCACGCAAATTAACCTTCATGTCTTTGGACTGCGAGAGGAAACTGGAGCACCCGGAGGAAACTCACGCAATATGATGCAAATTCCACATAAAAAGGCCCCAGCTGGCCAGCAGGACAGCATGCGCATACATGGGTACTGTCATTCCACTTAATCTACTGGGTTAATGTCTGGGCTATGACTTGGCCACTGTATGCATTATCCTGTTAGATAAACTTGGGAATTAGAATTAGAATAGCCCCCTTGATGATGGCGTGCTGTCCAGGCCCAGAGGCAGCAAAGCAGCCCTCAATCATGATGCTCCCTCCCTTCATGTTATCATGCAGGGCCATTTTTATGCCATACAAAGTGCTATGTAGTAGAGTGTGAGGAGTGCCGTAATGCTCTTTGGCAAACTTCAGGCATGCAGTAATGTTGTTCTTCGAGAGGTACGGCTTCCTCTGTGGTGTCCATGGCAGGAACATCATGCCTCATGCATGCACCAGGATTGGTGTACAGTAGACTCATGAACCAGCTCCGATGATTCCTAAAGCTTTTAGCTGTTACCCTCACTGAACATTCTGCATTGTGCTTTTGGAGTCATCTTAGCTGGGCGCCAGTGCTTTATTTGTAAATCAGGGGGTCCCTTAACACAGAGTGCATCCAAACATCCACATTGCCTGGAGCACATTGGACAATGCCTAGGTACTAGTCAGTTCACTTAGAACTAAACAAATCTGTTAGAACTAAACTAAACAACTCTGAACAAAACTGTCATCCCAAACAAAGTATGCATTTATTTACATTTTAAAATCAGAGCATTCACAACAATAATTCAAAATCAGCAGATGGAGGCGTGTAGATACAGCAGTTTATGGCTTGCAGCTCTCTCTGCCTCGCTGACTGTCCCTTCCCTTCCCTTCCATCTGTGGATTCCTACAAGATGGAGAAAGATGGAATTAGGGTTAGAATTGTAATCAAAGGTTGTATTTGCAACCAGGTAAAGGAAAGCAGTTAAGAAACCAAACCAGGTGACGCATTCAGTCTGTCAGTCGGTCTCCTCCGCTCAGTTCAAGTACTATCAGCGCAGCACCTACACACAACAAACAGCGCTGTCCATGGTTCTGAAGCAACAGGCAATAGACACGTGTATCTTGCTTCAGGCATGACTGTGCCGCCTGAGTAATTGACATCTCTCTCTCTTTTTTTATCATAGTTAAAATGCATCCAAAATAGGTAGACAAGCGATTTACAAGTCCCTTCAATGAGAAATAAAATAATGACAAAGAACATTAAATATTACACAAAATTTTATCACAGAATTTGATAGTGACAAAGGATGGGCCGGAGGTTTTAGCCCCAATCTTGGAGATCCTGTTCTGTTCTGAACTGGCAGTTCTCCCTGCTGGGCACCCATGTAGACACAGTACTAAATCATGATGTATCTATAAACAAACTGTAGACTAATGAATAGCTTAACTCTTTGATATGACTTTGAAACCCTTTCAGCTTTGTGCAAATCAACAATTCCAAATCAATAGTATTTGACACAACAAGTGTAAAGTAAGCTTTATAAATGATATGTTATGATCACTGACTTCAGAGATGAAGAATGTTGCTGTGGTGTATGTTGAACTATTTATCTGATCAGTAGAATGTGACATTAAATGACGAATTGAATGTACATTAATCCTAGTGTATGTTCACTTGTTTACCTTTAACTGAAGAAGACCATCAGTCACTGGCAAAATGTCAGTCATGCCCACATACAGTCACCGAGCACTTTATAAAGAACACCATACTAATACTGGGTAGGGCTTCCATTTGCTCTAAAAACAGCTTCACTTGTCTATGGAATCTATTTCACAACATGTTGGAAACGTCACTTTGAGATTCTGCTCCATGTTGACACAACTGCATCAGATTTGTCAGCTGCACACTCATGCTGCCAATCTCCTGTTCCACCAAATCTCAAAGGTGTTCTGTTGGATTCAGATCTGGAGACTGCTTCGTGACGTGGTGCATTATCATGCTGGAACTAGTTATTATAAGATGGTAAATTATGGCCATAAAATGATGGACGTGGTCAGCAACAAAAGGTATTAAGAGGCTCAAAGTGTTGCAAGAAAACATCCCTGACACCATTAAACCAGCAGCAGCAGTCTGGACTGTTGACACAAGCCAGGCTGGGTCCATGGATTCATGCTGTTGATGCCAAATTCTGACCCAACCATCTGCGTGCTTGGCCATTCTCCTCTGACACCTCTCATCAACAAAGCATTTTCTACCCACAGGACTGCAGTTCACTGACTGTTTTTCTGTTTTTCACTCCATTCTGAGTGAACTCTAGAGACCGCAGATCAACACTTTCAGGAAGTCAAGTCAATTTTTATTTATATAGCGGCAAATCATAACAGAAGTTACCTTAGGTCCCTTTTCATACAGAGCAGGTCTAGACTGCACTCTTAACAATGTTATTTACACAGAGACCCAGCATTCCCCCACGAGCAAGCATTTGGAGACAGTGGCAAGAAAAAAAAACCTCTCTTTTAATATGATGAAACCTTGAGCAGAAGCGGGCTCATGGTGGCCGGTCGTCTGCTGCGGGGTGAGAGAGAAAGAGAGAGGGGGAGAGGTGAGAGTGAGAGGGGGTTGGGGTGGGGGGGTATAGCACAATGCAAGGTCCACATATGAATGTATTAAAATGATAATAATAATACTAATAATTACTAATGTTGAGCAGGATCAGGGGCACAGTAGGTGGATCGCGGTCAAAGATCAAGACTGTACAGCTGTGGAGGCAGGAATATCTGAAGAAAGCAACAGGGAGAGAGAGACCAGAACGCACAAAACTACAGGAGAGAGAAGATACAGAGTTAGTAACACCCATTAATGGGATATGAATGGTTTCTGCCTCCCAGACACAGACTCAGATGGCTGTACAGTAGTGGAAGGCTCTGCCTACAGAGACAGCTCAGTCGACTGAGATTCCTCAAGTCGAGCATTCTTCTTGTGTGTGTGTGTGTGTGTGTGTGTGTGTGTTTATCAATAAATGTGAAGTATACATGTGTCAAGTCATCCCATCTGCTCTGCAAAGACGTATGTGATGGGTACAGACAGCTGCGGACTCAGACCCGGAGCGATTGTGGGTCTGAGTGAGACAGAGGCAGCTGCCCGGAAGAAGAGTGGCCATGCCCATGTCAGGCCCTGAGATAGCGGTATCTTCTGCCTTCTGTTTAGAAGTGGTGAATTTACAGCTCACAGCAACTAAACATGATATACTCTCTGGCTTTTTGTTTAATATCTAGTGTCGGCAACTTTCACAACTTTCACCAGTGCTGTCTCAGTGCAGCGATGCCCACTTTAAATCCTGCATGAAAGTCCTCAAATAAACTGTTGTTATGTAGAAAATCACCTGAGTGTTTGATGTCGGGTTTCTCAAGGATTATATAGAGAAAGCGAAGGGTAGATATAAGTCTATAGTTGGCTGAAATGCATGGATCTAGGACGAAGGACTAAGCTGTTTAAGAAGAGTTTTAATTACAGTTACTTTCAAGCACTGTGTACACCGGCTGTTAATGAAGACAGACTGATCATATCAAGTAAAGAAGAGCTAAATAAGTTTAAAACTTCAGATGAAGAAATCACTGAAGTTATTTGGTGGAGGTCGATGGGAGAGAAACTGTCTACGTACGTATCAGCTTTTACAGCTGTTTCAAGGATCCTGTGTTTCAGGATAAATCGGTGCCGGCTGAGGGCAGGACAGTGGCGGACAGCCCATCTGGGGCACCGGGACCTTCCCTGGTGGCCTGAGGGTCATTTGTCGGACCTTTTGCATCACCGCACCAGTGTTATTACCTCACTGAAATGCTGCAGTTCACAGTGTGTGTCCACACCGTGACCGCTGCCAGCCCTATCTTTCTACACAGAGTTTGATCATGGTCAGCAATAATAATAATTATCCCATTGTTGATGAGTGGTCACAAAAGTAAAGAGTTGTAACCTTTTTATATACAGTCTGTGGTTGTAGCCAGAAAGCAGAAGGGGGTGAGGGAGGGGGAGGGGACAGACAGAGCGTTGGAACACTACTACCCTTCACTGAATATTTTATTAACGTCTTGATATATATAATTATAGCCTGTGGAGTTTTTGCTTTGACTATATAGCACACTTGTAGCTTCCATCCTCTCCTGTAATCACATGCAATTAAAATAAGTAAAGAAAATATGATAATAATAACTGAACATATTTTTTTCTCATATTTCTTGGTCAGTCGCTAATTTTTGTATTTTGTAATCTAGATAACTTTCCTCCCAGATGAACGTAGTGGCCAAATTCAGAACTAGTCTGGTGCCCGTTAGGTCAACAAATAGGGTTAGACTACAAAATTAACAGTCTGATGGTTTGCATGAGGGTGGTCCAGGAGTCAAATTGTTCCAGTCTGTATTGTTTCAATCACTCTTGCCGATTGGTAGATGCAATTGCTTTTCAAGTTCTTGCGATGTTTGCTTAAATTTGTGGGTTTGGGGGTTAAACCATGAAGCTAACCTCCTTTGTTTTATTATCTTCTTTTTTAGAGGGGTATCACTGTCGAGTGTCATTCACAGTGAGTCTGCAGCAATATTAACAAGATGGTCAATTTAGGGAGGGGAGACAGGAGTCCTCAATTTTATTAAGACATGGTATTTAATTAAGTCATGACGGAATCACTTCCTTAAATTTAGCTACACATTATCACATCTAGGACTTTTTACCTAATGGCATTTAATCCAGTAATAGGAATTCAAAAGGAATAAAATGGTGGTCTGATGAAAGAGGATTCTGTGGAAAGATTACTAAGACTTCAGTTTTGATGCTATGAGCCATGAGGGTGTGGGTAAAACAGTGAGTGGCTTTATTTACACTCTGAGAGAAGTCAGTTGAGCCCAATCAGATAAAGGCAGATGTAAAGCTTTCATTATCGACGTCCACATGAGTATTAAAATCATCTACTATAATAACTTTATATGTACCACAGACTAAACTGGATAATAACTCAGAGAATTCAGATACATTTCGGAGTACAGGCCTTGAGCGCAGTACACTATGAAGAATAGAACTGGCTGTAATGTTTTCCAGGTTGGGTCTGAAACACAAAGAACGAGGATTGGGAATAAGTTATGACTGATTTTAGGTTTAGGGTTGATTGATGGGCCTGAGTTGAAAATGGCTGCAACCCCACCTCCTCTGCCACTGCCCTGAGGAATGTGAGGAGATTTATTTAAACTAACATATTTATCATGACACAGCCACATATCTTGACCTGATATTAGATCATTTACAAAGATCTATTGTTTAAGAATCCACATTTAGTTCACCTCTTCTGTTGTAGTATTGCTGGTCAGTCATCACTATCAGTGGTGTCGTTTATGTCTAACAGTTTTTATGAATTGCTCCTGTTCTGTTAACTTTTGATATAATACATTTACATGGTAGGGCGACAGACACAGTCTCTAAGGGGTCTTGGGTGGGTGTAGGACTGACACTCAGCCTCCTGGTCTCAACTCTGGGTTGTCATGGTTTTGGTGTACTAATAAACTTCAGCCAGATTTGACATGAGAGCTGCTCCATCCAATGTGGAGTCTCTCCTAATCAGACCAGGTCTTCCCCAGAGAATCCACCAGCAGTTGACATGTCATCACTGCTCAGATTTGGCAGGAGCTCAGACAAAGTCTGACATTGTCTTGGCATATGCACTCACTGACTCAACATTCATTTTGAGATGAAATACTCAAACCAGCCTGTCGGGCATCAACAATCGTGCCACAGTCAAAGTCTCTGAGATCATATTATTTCCTCATTCTGATGTTTGATTAACTGAAGCTCATGTTTTATGCATTACACTGCTGCCACATGTAATAAAGTGCTCTGTGCGTGTGTAATAAATGAGGCCACCACACCCTTACTTTTACTAACTACATGAAGGGAACACCCCTTCCAGCTGTAGCATTGAACAATGACACTGGATGAAAAACTTTATACGATTTAAATGTTATATTATCCATTAAATTATTAAATTATCCAAATTATACACAATTCCTAGGGATACTGTTGTATAGTTAACTGTCTACTTGTTGACAAAATTCAATTCAAAACACTTTATTTGTGCTAGAGGGGCAGCTTACACAGACACAGAGACTAGCAGTCACAAGCAGCACAATACAAGAAATAAAAATAAAAATACGTAAACTATAATATGAGAAATATGATACGTAAATGCAAAAATGAGCTGTATATGTTATGGTAATAATGATAATGATACAATAGTGCAATAAAAGTATAGTTAGAATAAAATTAGGCTGTACAATGTCCACATTATGATTATAATATTGATACAATATGGAAATGATGATATTAGTACAATAAAAAGTACAGTGCAGCATGTAAAAATATCTGTAACCTCACGGTTAATATCCTCATATCAAAGCACACATCTTTTTTCTTTTAGTGCAGGAGTTTGATCAACAAAGGATGTTAATCGAGATGTCAATAGAGAGAGTTTTCCAATATTACTACTAGGCGTAATAATTATGACAGGAACAAAGGGAAAAGTGTTGTGACATAGTATAAAGAGCGACAAAGTCCACGTCAGGAGGAGGTTAGAGTGGATGGACGGGTCAAAAAAACTCAGAATTATGATACAGGAGATTTGTGCTGATTCCCATGTGAAACCAGTACTTTATATTGCTTCTATTATCCATGACTATTCATTGTTATTATTGTAACCATGACAGCAAAGATTGTCTGTTGTTTATGAAGTAACTATTTTAACGAAAATCATGATCTTTTCCTAAGCCTTACCAAGCAGTTTTCTTGCCTAAACCTATCCAAGCCATAACCATTATTCTAGTAACCATGGCAATGTTGGGTTTGCTGCTCTCTGTAAAGTTGCATGTTTATTATGGTAATCATGACAAACGAGGCCTGGTATGCATGCTGTCTTAGGGGCGCTATTTCAGGAGACACTCCTATGGGTCATATCAGAGGGTTGAAAAAATGACCTATATGGTTGTTTAGGTTGGAGGACTTGCTGGGCCAGGATAGTGACCTGGGAATTTATCAGCCAACTGTCTTAACAATTTACTTACAAATTAATTTACTCCCCGAAAAATTTACTTAAAGGTCCCATATTGTATGAAATGAGATTCATGATGTTTTGATTATAAAGTAGGTTTAGGTTCTATATTAAAACAGTAGAGGGATCAAAGTGCTCAGTCCACAGAGAAATGCACACAGCCTGTATTCAGGAACTGAGCCTTAAAACGAGCCGTCAGAACTTCTGTAACTTTTTGATGTCACAACAAACCAGTCGCTCTCAGCCATGCCGCAAGCCCAGCCCACCCTGACCCACCTTGCAGGATTTGCTTTTTCTGAATGTTTTCTTTAAATCTGTCATTTTTTTTATTTGATCACTCAGAAAACAGTCATCGAATTAAGATGGTGTTGGGTTCTTAAAACCACAAATATATCTTCTTATGCATCAAATCCTCAAATAAAACACTGGAAAAAGTGTAAACTATGGGTCGTTTAATTACTTATGCACACACTGACTTACAGTAATTACTTTGAATTGACAGTCAGCCCACGTAAGGCAAAAAAAGATGAGTCAATGAAAACATGAGTCCAGGGGAACACTGAGACAGATGGTCAGGCAAGAAAAGAGGGAGAGGGATTTCATAGTCACAGAGAGGGACGGAGAGGAAGGGGTCATATCTTTGCACCTTTAAAGTGGATTTCCATGTTTGTCTGGAGAGTCTGCACTAATAGGGTTAAGGTTAAAAAAAAAAAGAAAAGAAAAAAGAAAAATTCCAAACTAAAGGTCACTTAAAGGTCACTGTTCACACAATAGTAATAAAAATGTGTTAATGGACACCACCATGGGTTGGAGTGGCTGTATTGTGTTTGTAAGACACAAAATGAGAGGAGTGAGAACTCACAGCATCATAATTTCTCTCACTGGTGTATTCAACATGAAGTTGAACATGGCAACAAATGGCCACTTTTTCTAACTTAGTGTCACTTAACTAACAGCAGAAACAGAAATCACTGTCAGAACACATTGCAAGGCGCTTTAAAAAAAAAAGTGTCACAACACTGCCTGCTGGCCTGTTTGCAAAGAAAAGAAACATCATACAACATATTCTCCCATTCACATTCTTTTCCATTTCTAGTTTATATGCTAAAGAACGCTGTGTTTGTGTTTTCACGTGGCATCACCGACGTCCTTTGGGGGTCTCCACAATATCTCTTCTCTTGCAACAACGCTGAAAACAATGAAGTGGAAGTTGCCTGAAATAGAAACACAGACAGAAACAGCACAGCATACAAATGTGTGTACACGCACTGCAGCTTTGTGTTTCTTTGTTTATTAATACTCTATAGCGGCGGAGCACATGCAGATTAAAGTCTAACTGTAACCTGGGGATAGTGGAACTAGAGGTGACAGAGAAATCAGAGAATAGCAGCATCATCAGCGGCTCTGCTGAAAAGAGACAACAACAGAGGCAGCAGAGGTTTAAACATGTTTAATCAACAAGTTCATCAGCACAATTTATTGTGTTGAGTCGACCCCAGCATGTTAGAGAGATCTCCACAAAGAGAGGAAATTGGGCATTTTTCTCACAATTATTATGATCTCATACAGACTATACATAGGTAACTCTTTCAAACAGCCACTAATATTAAGTAGGGTGTTCTATTCAAAGATCTCTTCACAGTAATAGTCTAGACAAAGTAGCATTGACAATCTCCCACATATATTTTTCTTATTTTTCAACATCAGGCTATTTTATATTTCCACAAATAGAGCCAGCTTTGCCTTGCAGGATGAATGCACCTTTGCAGCTGACTTGCATTCCCTCCATCCAATATTTCAAGAGAAGCAGCAAAAGAAGAAAAAAAAAACATTCCCTAGTGCTCTATTACTTTCCAGACACGTCAAAACAATCAGACATCAGACTCTATTTATCTGCACTTTATGTAAATCAAATGGACCGGGCTCATTTACATCTGTAATCTTAGTAAATACCCTGCTGAATTGAAAAATTGCGGCGAGGCAAAGTGTAGCTCCTCTTTGTAGGCTTATTAAATGTCCCTGAGGATGTTCAGCTCAAACATGCAACATATGCAAAATGTTTAGAACCAAAGGTTTTCAGTTTTCAAAATATAAGAATAAAAAAAGTAATGGCAGTGCTTCTTGACTCAGACCACTTGGAAGTGACACATCCCCATCACATCTCATCACCTGCCATCAAATAACAAAGTCAAGCTCCAGCAAAAGCACTTTCCTCTTTCTTGGAAAGATGAAGAAAGGGTGCCCTTTTCACCCAGCCCCTGTTACCTAGTGAAAATCCCTCTGGTGAGGGTTACCTGCTCCAGCTGACTTGCACATTAAAGGCCCCATATTTAACACGTCCCTGGTGTTGTATGTGGTGTCCCTGTGTCGAAGTTTTGATATCCATAAGAAGAAGAATACACTTTCAGATCTCTTCTCTCTCTCTACCTAGCTCTACCAAGAACAGGGCATTTTTGTGAGCCTCTCTTCTGATTGGCTGACTGTTTTTGTAGTGTAGTCAGATGGCCAGTCACCACTAAATGAGCAGAGCAGATGGTGAAAATTCAGACTAAAATGCTCTGGTGTTTCAGAAAAAAATCGACTTAAGCCACAGTGGTCTCTGATATTGGTAAGACTGTACAATGATGTCCAACAATAGTGCAGCATTTCCTCAACATTTTTCTGTCTTGTAGCTTGTTAGCTCAGTGATGGAATGACTGCTTGCTGTTGTGCCAAAGCGAAATTAGATAACGAAAAAAACAACAACAATGGATGATGGTTCTGGATGGGCCGTGCTGGGGGCATGGTTGAGGGCAGTGTCTGTATAGTTGTGACATCACAAAGTTGCAGCAGTCCTGACAGCTCGTTTAAAGGCTCAGTTTATGAATACAGGCTTTGTGCGTAATTTCTCTGCGGACTTAGCTTTATTAATTTCACAGTATTAATATAGAACCTAGACTTGCTTCATGATGAAAAAAAAAGACATGGAAATCTAACTTTCTACAATATGGGACCTTAGTCAGTTATGTTTATGAAGTAGAAAGACTTGGAGTGGATTATGCAGTTTATATTCATGGTTGTTTTAACAGCCTTTTTAAAGAATATGTACGATTTAAATTGTTGTTATTTTCCTTGAATTACATAATAACAAGAAGTGACAGGGAAAAAAATATATTCAACTGCAACACCATTATGCCTTTTTAAATATTTAATACCATATGTAAACAGCTCTCTCAGATCAACTTTTTGACAGGTAACAATAATCAGGTTATCACACACAAATTTAATTGTAGCCAAAAATGAACAAGCAGACAAAGCTGTGTTTAAAAAGAGCTAAGAAAAGCATCAAAATTGTGTGGAGATACTCAGAATTGAGATTTATCAGTAGAAACTTCAGTTCTACTTGTTCATAACGTCGTAAACAAGAAATGTTTTTATGCTCTCGTCTGTGCTGAAACAGAACGAACTGGAGTCTAGCAGTGAGACTATCACTTGTCACATGCTGTGTATCTGAGACGAAAAAACCTTTGGTGTGATTTGACTGCAGTATGGATGCCGTCTCGTTCAAGTATGTGTCCTTATTGATCAAACAAATATGAGATATGCCATCAGCGGTCTTTGCTATTCACTTTTTTCTACCTGTAAGGTTCAAAGACAAAGGCTTTTATAATGGATTTTGAAGTAAAGCTCAAAATCCATTATAAAAGCCTTTATCAGTCTCTACAACGCACTGTATTTCACATCAGATCATACAGTATAATTTTATTCTACTTATGTTATTTCACGTAGAGGATGTTGATCTGTTCATTCGGTAGCGCTGTACTGTCTGATTCCACAGCTGTATATTCGGCCTGGTTAGATTAGAGTATCGTCCAACATTACACATTAGTGCCTCAGTTTGGACATGTCCCCTGGTTGTCCTTGAAGGCAGGCCTACAGAATGATGAATGCAGGAGAGGAAGAGGAAGAAGAGGGATAACACCTTGTAGTCTAAGTAGGTTGTCAAACTCCAGATGATTTCATCTTTTTGCAGGGAAGTTTAATGCCATTCATGTACATGTACTATCCAAACTAGAACCAGAGGAATCAAGTTGAAAATCTGTGAAGTCACCCTTTATGGCAGTGGTTCCCCTGAACTGACATAAAATAGACCATGGACTCCCATTTGATAGGATTTTTGCTTTTGGATGTTTTATTAAAGAAAGTATTTAAAACAAATGAGCAAAATAGTCATACATTCTGTCATTGTGTTACTTATAGATGGAATAAAGTGGTCCCTGGATCCCACTTTGTGAACCGCTGCTTTAAGGTATACTAGCTTTACTAGACGATCTATGAAAACAAGGGTAATGGATGATACTAAGCTTCTATTTTGTAAGAATGTTGATGGTTTTTTTTCACCTGGCACTCAGTAAGTAAAAGTACCATGACAGAAACCAGGAGACACAATCAACATAAACTGCTCACATACTGTAACAAATGAATAAATGACATACTAAATACCAACCAAATAAAAAATAAATGTGTCAACTAAAAGCATGTCTGTCTCCAGTATAACCTCTGTCTGCAATCAACAATCAGGTCCACAAGCTGTCTGCAGGCAGGAACCAAACTGTTCCCCCACGCCAGCACCACACCTCAACCCCCTACTGCATGTCAACACCACAGTTTTGTCAGAGTTGAGCAGAACACCAGGTTACATGCTTCAAAATGTGGATTCAATCCCATCATTTGGTACGTCATTTGTGATAGACATGTGGAGGCATGAATGTAGAGGTGTGTTCGTGAAAATACTGATTCCACTGCCTCCTCTTTTAGTATCATTAGGGGTCCAAGCAGCGGAGCAGCGGGAACCTGAATGTTTTTGTTCAGATTATTCTCTATTTTCCTCCACTAAAAGTGTTTGGGCAGAAAAAAACATAAAGACCTAGAAACAATCAAACAACAATCAAAATGTCTACATACAATATGTCTTATATTTTAGGCAATGTATTGTTTCAACAACGCTCTCTGGATTTTTCAAATAGACTGCTGGGAGGTACAATACTACAAAACCCTTATTTTTTCAATGACAAATTATAAGAAGAATGGTAAGATTCTTTAACTTTTCTCAAAATATTGCTTTGATAACTCAATAAATGTGGCTACCAACAGCCAATCAAAATTCAGCATTTTGTGTCACTGTGAACATCAAATCAACATGAAATTTGGTCTGTAGGTTCAAGATATAATGAAGATGCAGTGTTCAAAAACCCTGGAGAAACAATACTATTATTATTTAAAGGGGCTATTTGTAAGTTATGTGTTTTTTGTATGTTTTCTTGCTGGAAGCTGGTGGTGGTGATTGTTGCTCGACAAAAACTGTTAATGCTAATGCTGGCTATGTAGCAATAGCAACTTTAGAAATAGCTCCTTTAAGCATGTGTCTCACAAATCACCTAAATTTAAAATTCCTTTTTCTCATACTTCTTACAATGAGCTTTTATGAATTTGTATCAAAAATTGTTAATTTAAAGAAACGTTTATTTTTTAAATACACAAATACGGCACAACAGCTTTGCTTGAACTGAGAAAATTAGCTACTTTTCTTGAAAATGATTACCAAGCTTTGCATGTGTCATTATAAAAACAGTACAAGCAACAACATTTCAGGAATGTGAAAGCGTAGAGCCTTGACATTTCAACAGTTTGTGTGAGTGACTTCAGTAGGTAAGCATACTTTCCCAAATAGCTCGGTGGTAAGCTGTTTGTCTGTCAATCCTTTTTTGCTAAGGGTTCAAGCCCTGGCACAGGGTTTTTAAACTGTTTTGAATCTTCAATTTGCTGCCCAAATGCTCCCAGTCTGCTTGGACCCTGATGACTGCTGCTTGTAGTTACAATTTTATAGGAGGTTGGAGCTCAGTCTGAAAATGTGAAAAGGCATGGCAGTGAAACTCCCCAATGCAAAAAGAAAATAAAGGTTGAGGGTGAATAGTGTGCACTTAACGATGAGTGGAGTGAAAAAGTGTGTGTTCTTCCTGCCCAGGGGAAGCGAAAGACCATCATGCTTTTTCAGTGGCCACTGTGAAGGGAGTAAAATGCCTTCTCTACTGTCCCCATAACACTGAGGTAAGAACCACAAAAGTTACTGGTTGAAATTGTCAAAATAAATCTACCGCAGAATAATTATGATAAAGAAATGATACAAAAAGAGAACTCAGTGGAACATAGACACAGATTTGAATAAGGACATTAGGGTCATTAATTGTCCCTACTAGTATATCTGTCTAATCTCTCGTAATTACGAGTTGCCAGATTTGCGTGTTCTCAGCAAAACTGGGGTATGGGCGATACTTGACTATGATCTGGCAGTTCTTCAAACTGCATCATGTAGTGTTGACCAGCTCAGCCTGGCAGTAGCAGCAGTGGAGTTGTTAATGAGCGGTGGTGAATCTTAAACGGTAAGTGTTTATATCGGTTTCAAAAGGCACAAAATTGAAAATGTCTTCACCGGACAAAATTAACATCAGTTGATATGATATTTGATATTTTCGGTGGTTAAGTGTTCACTAATTTGTGATTTCAAAATGCCTCCCCTAAGCAAATTAAAACATCAGGTCCCTTTTAAAGAAGAAATCAAGTGTAAGTAACAGCCAAGCTAAGCTAATAAGGAAGTTCTGTAATCCATCCAAACATGTATCGTCTTTGAAAATATATTTACTATTCAAAGCCTCCCTCCTCCTTTCTGTGAGTGGATCAAGAGCAGAGTTCTTACTGCATATGGGTCATTAAGACATGAACATTATTCATAAAGTAAATTAGCCACAGCTTGTCTAACACATTTTTGTTAATGTTAGACATTATTTTATTCTGAAATTCCTGTCAGCAGCAGCCTGAGCAACACAGACACACATACAGGTGAGGCTCTCAGGTGAGCTGTGACGTCCTGCTGACAGATCTTGCCATAAGTTCAGTCACTGAATAAAAAATAATTCGAGAATAAGTTTTTGACATAATATAACTATCAGTTAGAGCACCGCAGTGGCTCCGTCATGAACCAAAATGAAAGGACAGAGCTGCGGAATCTCATATGAGATTTGAAAATGGCTCATAGCAGAAGTTGGTTCAAACAGAGTAGCACAGCACCTACATTTATTTTTTTGTAATATCTTCTTGAAAACCTATCACATCAAGATTCATATTACATATTTCTATATTTAAAAGAAAAAGTCAAATATCTGAGAAAAAAAAAAACAAGTCCAATTTCAGGTTATATATGTATGTATGTAGCTAAACGATTTTTATTCAAGTGAAATTTCTGCAGTTTGGCTCTTCATGAGCGTGTGTGTGTGTGTGCACACGTTTACGTATGAATGAGAGAAGAGAGACAGAGAACAAGTGAGCATATTATTTTAGCCATCTAACAAAAAACGTCCCTACCAAACATAAAATCAACCCTACACCCGTGAAAAGGAACCAGCACTTTTGACAATCATGTCTCCGCCTGGCCTTCACAATTTGTTTTTTGTAGGGATGTCTCAAGACTGTAAATGAAAATGGACGTAGCTCCAGTGGCGTCACTCATAGGTTTCTGAGGAGCAGTTTTGAAGCTCATCTACTCCCAGCTAATACAAAAATTGCAATAGAGGCGGGGCGTTCGTAGAGCTCAAACTTCGGTGCATGTTGGCTCAGTAACCGCGGCACTCATACAGTTATCGTTAAGTTAGCCTATACCATTTCTTTTTTGTTACAGGCCGCGAACATGTTTATTTCTGCTGTTAATGTCAGCTTTTTAACATGGGAGTCTATGGGGACTGATTTGCTTTTGGAGGCAGCCCCAAGTTGCCATTTGAGGAAGTGTAGTTTTTGGCACTTCCGTGTTGGCTCAATTTCTCAGCCCTGGAGGTTGCCGCTTGGCCTAAACATAACTTAATCCACTCTGGACCTTTGACTCTAGGACTTCTGTTTAAGGATCCTTGCTCTGCACCATATGAACATTGCACTAATTCTTCTACTGGCACTGGATGTTGCCACTGAAATGAAATCATATATATTTGCTGCATTTAAACATCATTCATGAGAGGCAGCTTTGCAGTCATCCATGTGGGACTTGACAGTTGCCAACTAGGAGCTCATGTTCAAAAACTCCGACAGATTTGTCCACACGTGGGCACATGTGGAGTCTGAAAACACTGCAGCATTTACATCCCCCTTATAAATGTTACTCCAGAGGCAGGAGCTGTTTTCATTTCTATGATTACCTTTGCTAAATACTAGACTCTATCAAGAAAAAGGGCACAGATGAGGAGTGGGATTGAATCTACATTTTGAAGCATGTAACCTGGTGTTCTGCTCAACTCTGACAAAACTGTGGTGTTGACATGCAGTAGGGGGTTGAGGTGTGGTGCTGGCGTGGGGGAACAGTTTGGTTCCTGCCTGCAGACAGCTTGTGGACCTGATTGTTGATTGCAGACAGAGGTTATACTGGAGACAGACATGCCTTTAGTTGACGCTTTTATTTTTTATTTGGTTGGTATTTAGTATGTCATTTATTCATTTGTTACAGTATGTGAGCAGTTTATGTTGAATGTGTCTCCTGGTTTCTGTCAGACAGACAGATGTTATACTGTATATAGAAAAGTCTAAAGCTGGCACATTCATTAGTGCTGTCAAATGTTCATGTTACACACTATGTGAACAGTTTATGTTTATAACATTCTTACAAAATATAAGCATAGTGTCATCCATTACTCTTGTTTTCATATATCCTCCTGTAAAGGTAAATCTACCTTAAAGGGCGACTTCACAGATTTTCACTTGATTGACTTGATTCCTATGGTTGTAGTTTGGGAGTACATGTGTATGAATAGTTATAACTTCTCTCTGCCTTCCCGATATTAAAATATATGTACACCAGTCTGCAAAATTACATCACTTGGAGGAGTTTTACAACCTGCTTAGACTACAAACTGTACTTACTCTTCATCCTCTTCCTCTTCTGTATTCCTCCTCTGTAGGCCTGCCTTCAAGGACAGCCACAGGGCATGTCCAAACTGAGGAACTAAAACAATCCCTCTGCCACCCTCTTCTCTGGCTAGCAAGAGGGAAAAAAACTAACACTAAAATACTAGTACATTTCAGATAAAAATAGTTTCAAGGTATAATGTTGGATAATGTTTGGCTCTACTTTAGCTAGGCCGAATATAGAGCTGAGGAATCAGACACTACAGTGTATGGAAGAGGAGACTGCAGTAAAAACAGAGGCCCTGCCGTCCGGGTTGCTTGGTCGGTTGCCCCTGCTGGTGCTCGATGATGGCCGGTGTGTGACGGTGTGATGTCTGTGTGGCAGATGCACAGCCATGTAGACAGAAGTGAAATCGCCTCGCTTGCAACAAACTTCACTGTGCTCAGTTTCTTTCTTATTTATTTATTTATTCTTGGGATGAAGTTGCCAATTCCACTGAGAATGAAGGAACACAACACAAAGTTTTGAGCCTTTATGACAGAAAAGCTGATACTAAAATTAAAATACCAACCTATTTAGAAAAAAAAAAACTCCTGCTGTGACGAGGTGAAATACAGGTTGTGGAATATGACTAAACAGTGTATGGAGAAGGAAGCAGCCGCCAAAGCTTCGTGACAGCTGACACTGAGAGGGGTCATGCAGCTGGCATGACTCGCTCTGTAGCAACCGGTGTCTGGTGGGATGTCTGAGGGTCAGATACCCACCGATAGACAGATCAAAACAAGTTAAGTTTTAACTTAAAACAAACTGAAAAAAGAACAATCCCAGGGATACTAAATGGACAGACGAGTATCCTGAAGTCATAAACACTTAATAATAAAAAAAAATAATCTTATGTGAAATACAGTACATTGTAGAGATTGGTAGCACAGGTTTCATTGAAACTTCAAATTCCATTATAAAAGACCTTTGTCTGAAAACTTAGCAGGCAGAAAATAGTGAATAGCAAAGAGACTTGATGGCATATCAACATTTTTTTTTCTTTTTGCTCAACAAGGACAAATACTTGAACCAGACAACATCTTGACTGCCGTCACATCACACTCAAGTTTTTCTTCTCTGATACACAGCATGTGACAAGTAATTCTCTCACTGCCAGACTCCCATTTGGTCTGTTTAAGCACAGACGAGAGCATAAAAAAGTGTTTTGTTATTAAAGTTATATAAAAGAAGAACAGAGGTTGTACTAGTAATCTTGGTCCTGAATATCTAGACGATTGATGTTTTTCTTAGCTCTTTATAAACAAAGTTTTGTCTGTTTGTATTTCAGTTTTTTGTATTTATGGTGCTTTGAGTACAGTTACATTCACATACAGGAGGTGGTCTCATCAAAATCAAGATAATTGAGACCAACACAACACAATGATTCATCAGTATAGCATTAGTTAACACTTACGTTACGTTATTCACAATAATCTCACATCCCTCTCTACCTTTTTGTTGTACTTGGGGGGCTGGGTGAAAAAGGTACTGGTTCGTCATCTTGCCAGGAGCAGTTTAGTGGAAGGTGATTTTTGGGAACCTGACTTTGTTACTTGACTTATCTTAACGAGTGTTATACTGTACTTTGCCAGCTGTGAACACAAATAAGAGCGGACATCAGAACAGCACAACAGCGGCTGTCTCGCCTGTGTGCAGCATTCAGCTTCAGGGCTCTGCACTAGAGAGTCTCGGTTCTTTCCTGCGCATGTTCTTTGCAAGATGTTCACTGAAGACTTTGAGGCTTCTGACTGTCGGTTGCTGTGATCCTGCAGTGTTTCTGGCTAGTAGTTGCAGTGAACCTTTTCAGTGATCTATGTAACTGACTCCAGTGTGCCATTTGTTTTTGTGATCCTTCTATACTAGCATCATGAATGAAAAAAAAAGAACACAAGTTACAATGGTAACTAAGGTTCTGTGAATTCCTGGATAATTGCTAGTTTTGCAGTAAACAAAGTAGATGTGTTGCTTCACACGGGTTAATGTGTTAAATAACCAAATTTATAAATACTACGTAGTAGCCTGCATCTGGCCTCTAACAATCTTCTTGCCCTGAAAGGTTTTGAGTGACCGGTAAGACTGGCAGTCATCCAGAGAGCCATCGTTACTCTGTTCTGTTTCAATCCCTCTTGTGGATGGCTCATACCAGTAGTGTCACAAGGAACCGATATCCACCTGATGGTCAACTTGTGGAAGTAAATGGCAGAATAGCTAATGCCCCCCCTTGGACCCAGAAGTCACATTAACGTGATAGAACCTCAAAAATGTGTAAGACGTCCAGCACACCACAGGTCTTCCCCAGTGACATCCCCCTCATTGCTGCCCCAGATGTGGCCACACGCCTGGGAATAACAGATAACAGCTGAGGGGGCAGGTTCTATGGCCTGATTAATGTAGCTGGGGGATAAAACCTAATTATTTGGTATTATTGGATAGATATTTGGCCAGTGTCACCCCTGAGATGTCCACCTTCCATCGCAGGAATGTAGGAAAGAAAGTGCGTGGAGTCCACTTGCTTGGCTGTCATAACTGCCAAACCCCATCCTGTCCCATCCAGCTGGGAGAAGAGAGGCATCTTCACTGGATACTGCCAAGGATCTTGTCCAACAGACTGAGGAGTGTGTAGAACCAAATCCTCAATGGCTTTTTTGGGGCCACTGCAAGGACGCTGTGATTTGACAGTCTCACCCTGTGAAGCCTGGGCATTATCAGGACGATCAGAGGGAATACATGAAGGCCAGGTGTTAGTGAGAGCATTTATCCCAAGTGGTGCACTGATTTCCACCAAGGAAACCCACAGACGACCATGAGTCATGCTCTCTGAGGTCAATAGATCTACATGGGCTTTCACATAGTGATCTGTATTACAAGAGGGTATAACCTGTTTTAACCAGGGGGCTGCCTGGGAGGTGTATCGACCCTGAAGGAGGCAAATCGATGATAAGCCCATGTCCACAGTTTCTGGGCTTGTCTCAGGGACTGCAGTGACCTAGTCCCCCCCCCCATGATGGTTGATATTGTGGCGTTCCACGCCCTAGATACGCATCCTATGTCACATGCTCTGCCACGCACCCGCATCACACACACAACTTTCAATCACAAATGAAGAAGAGTTAAGAGTCAGGGGCACACCCGACACTGACGCATCCCGCAAGTGGCTAGTCTGTCCGCTGCTTCTTCCTAGTCTGCCTGTCCATGGCAGCGAGCACAGTTCGCTTTTGCTAGACCGCTCATCTCTGTAACCTGGATTCTACTCATTCTACTCTCTACCGTTATCGTCCCGGCAAGAAACTCCTGGACATTAGAAGACGAGAGGAAGACCACGCACCTGAAATGTGCAGAGAAGAACAAGGCCATCGAGCAGCTTGAGCCATGTCTGGTTGGTCAAACCTACCCCCCAGATGGAAAGACTGCAGTACGCCCTGAATCCTCTCCACCCACTTCAGCCAGACGTGCGCAAATTGAACCCAGAGACAAGCCAAAGAAGGAGATCTGCTGTGTTGGATCAGAACTTGTTGCAAATTAACAAAACCCTCAGAAATAGAGATATATATTGCTGATCAATGCCAACATGTCAGTCGATGCCAACATGTCAGTTAAAACAGATACTAAAGTGAAAAACAAATTCTGTAAACACACCCCCACCAGCAGAAGGCTTTTGGAATGTGCCCATAAAAGAAGTGGCCTGGCAGGCACTGTGCACAATGCATTCAGTTTGTTGCAAGGGTTTCTGTCTTAGAACAACTTTTCTCTGACTATAACGTGCTCATTTTGAAATAAATTGCACGTCTACTACAAAGGTGACCTAGTTTTTACGAAATGGCCATTTTTCCTGCAGTGAAGCTCCACTTAATGAATTGGATAATTGAAGTAAAGCAGACAAAAAAAAAAAAAACTAGCTGGTGCTGCTTCCATGTGGCTCCCTTCTGTGTGTAGCACCACCATACATGTTTATGACTCTGCAACCTAGCAACTAAATCTGCAGCTTATGCCTTTACATCATGAGTTGGACACTTAGAGGCAGACTAGATCGAGAAAAAACTGTCTTTGGTGAGACTCGTGTATGCATTGTGGTACGGAGTGAATATTATCACGTATCTGGTTATTAGTACTTCAAGCTTTGATATTTCTAATCACAATCGATGATGTTTTCGCCTTTCAGGACTTCTTAATACACACTACACAGTGTTTATTTTTCATGCGCAGCCAAATGAATGATAACTATTTAGCTGACCTTCACAAATGCAGCACATTCGACTTTTACAGCGTTACAGCTGAACTGCACTCAGACCATCTGCCACAGGAGAGCCATATAAATGAACATTGATGACTGTCTGGTAGAGTGATGAGAAGTAGCTTCTTTTCTCTTTGTCTTATCCCTGTGTTTCTCTTTGTCTCGGCTCTTTCAAACACACGCACCCACACACACACACACACACACACACACACTGAAGATTCTATTAAGATTAACCTGTATGAAATTGTACAAATTGAAAAACTGAAACTTCATCTTCAGCTCCAAATAAAGTACACTATGCTAGAGGTTCTCCTTTTATCAGTTTGCTGAAAAGGAAGTCCTTGATTCTTTATGCTCTATGGGAAAAAAAGAAGAAAAAAAAAAATCACCAGAGCAATCTTTGAATCAATGCCAACCAACTATGAATGTAGATGTCACTGGTAAATTTATTCTCCAGAAGAGCATTTTATAACCCTCATACTTACCCTTTAATACATATGGAACATGAACTAAATAAATTCATTTCAAAAACTACTATGCTTGGCTAAAAGACAATAATAAGATAATAGATCCGTATCAGTGTTTTCTGTATTTATTAACACACATATCACCGATATTGGTATTAATATTATTCTAATATCAAATCGGATAGGAAGTTAAAGTGTATTTTAAATAGAGAAAATGTTTCAAACCTTTATATTGCTACTACTCATAGTATTTATATTATCACCATGGTTGCCAGAAAATGTCTCAATGTAGATTAATGAAGAACCTTTATACTTTGGTACTTTGGATACTTTGCATCAAAATCTACACAACTGTTTCTCACTTAAGCAGGTCAGGGTTAACAGAAAGACAGGGTAATTGTTTGAAACCTCAACTGTGCTCTCAGTGGAAGAGCAAAGTGAGCCTGAAGCGTGTGCTTTAATGTAATGTACATTACATGAATATGATCATTGTCGTTTTCATTACAACACAAAAAGGCAGGAAAGTCATACTAAATATTATCAAGAATCTTTCATCTGACAAGGTTTTTTCATCTCTGTGACCAGGGTTTTATCTCTGTACTTTCTCAAAAGGGTTTTTGTGTTTGGCTGTTAGGTTTACTTTGCATTTCCTCAGTTTATTACACCAACAGTCAAAACCTTTAGAACATCCCAATTTTTCCAGTTTATGTTAAAAAAAAAAATCTAAGCAGCTCAATCCCAGTAAATACTGGAATTTAGCCCCGCAGGCACAAATGTTTATGTTTGGTTGATGCCAACGTCAATGTGACATAGACTGCTGACGACAGCGGCGTTTGTACATTTCAAAGTTGTGCTGTTACATAACCGAAATCCGACGTCTTCCAAATGTGTCATGTCAACGCCATGTTGACATATAAAATGAAACCCAACATATGCTAAATGTCACAATGTCAATTACCCAACGTTGGCATTTGACATTAAACAGATTTTCATTTCCAACCAAAATTTAATTTCTGTCCAACATCTTTCAGTCGTTGCATTGATGTGAGTGACTGCTGGGTTAAATGGTAGAAAGTGAAGCGGTAAACTGTCACCAAAAACTGAAAAATGTAAATGTCATAGAAAAATCCCTTTTTCAGGGATTAAAAACTGGATAACCTACAGTTACACAAAGGAAAGTAACAAAGGAAGACAGTTTGGGCGGTCAGGGTTTCATCCCAGAGCAACTTAATGACCCCCAAAACATTAAAGGTAAAGAACTAAATGGTGGTTTCACATGATGGAAGACCAGCACAGTCTCTACACTTGAACCCCATGAAGTTGGTTTGGGCTGAACTGGGCAGAAGGTGAAAGCAAAGCAACCTGCAAATGTAACACAAACTTCTGCAACAGTGATGGAGCGAACTTTCCAAATGTTTCATTTCCATTTTAGAAAGAAAGCCACAAGTGTGTTCAATCTAAAAAATTTGATTCAATTTAGGATTTAACATTCCATGATTCCTATTTTTTTTTTTATATTTATTATTTATTTCTTCCATGCTTTCATTTCAGAAACACCGAGAAACTACACTGTGTATTACACTACAATGTGTTCTAAAACCGTTGACCGGTAGTGTATACATGCTTTTGCCAGTTTTGTACCATACGTTTTGAATGCCACAGGTTGTGCTTGATGGAAGGTGCTGAATCCTAAGTTTAGGGTATCAAAAGCCATTTTCTCAAATAAACTGAACACAATGTCCGGACAACCAAGTCTGAACATTGTCCAGAGTTGCCCTTTCACACATGTAGCACACAACAGGAAATTGCCCATCTAAGACGTGGTCACACCTACTGGAAATACTCTGTTCGGTTTAGGTGAAGGATGGCGACTGAGTAGAACGTGCAGGAGGCAGGACATGATGCAAAAAAGTGAGCTGTGATGACCTTTCTTCTTCACCCTCAGATGTTTTTTATTCTTCTGGTTTTGCACCAGTCGCATGATAGAGACATCATGAACATATCTCTTCGCTTACTATGAATTCTCCCGACAGCGACCGCATGGACATGCACATGGTATTCACACATGTACTAGGGAGCTGGTGGGGTAAAGTCCGTTTAATGTCCAGTCCAACTGATTTGGACATTTGAGTTCTCAGATACAGCTTCTCTGTGTAACATCTAGATAAGTAATAGTCGTGGATAAGTAAATGTCAGCAGGCTATGTGTATTTCTCACTGCGCTACACATCACACAGCTTCCTGCACTGAAGCTATACATTAAGACCGATTGCAAATCGGCACTGATAACTTAAATTATCTGTGACTACCTTAATCTGTTTGTTCCATATCCTTTTTTTGCAGCCAGGGCTGTAACCAGTCCTCGGTGTCCGTAGGGGTTGTAGCGAGAATGGGAGAGAAAAGGTTACAAGTCCTGAGCAGTAGCTTCCAGCTGTTCCTAATCTGTCTTATCCTCTGTACCTCCTTTCCCTCCTCTCATCCTGAGCTCACCCCCCGGCTGTATACGTCTTTGGGCTGAGAAGGCGATTTATCTATGGACATTTTCTCAGACTGTATCACTGTGCCTTGTGAAAAATATGTTAAATATGTTTAATATAAATACACTGTATATTAAATCAGATAAAAAAAAAAAAAAAAAAAAAAAAAAAACACCATGCAGGTTAGCAGAATTGTTAGATTTGATTTATTTAATTGTAATAAGAACCAGAGAGTGTGGGATGTTGTCACTGTACTGGGTCAGACTTTATATTAGTTTCCCATTTTATTACTATTTGAATAACTCGGAAGCAAGTAACTAGCCAAACAGAACTGACTGAGTGGCATAGATCAGACAGAGGCAGCCTTGAAAATACTTATACAACCGCCAGAGAAGAGGCAGTAAAGTGCAGTTCACCTCGTCTCACTCAGACTCAAACATACAAACAAACAAACAAACAAAAATGAAGTCTGAACTGTGGAAAATACTGCCAAAACTGTGGCATTCACATTTAAGAGGATCTGATGGAAACCGAGTGCTTGTTGCGTCATGTATTAGCTGCATCTGTTCTCATCTAAAGTTTTCAGATCAAATCTAATCTAATCTGAAGACACAATTTTTTTTTTAATCTGTGAAAGTCATGTTTATTTCCCCTCATGTCCTGTATGTTATACGAGCTAAAATAACCCCTGGGGAAAATGCTGCAGCGCTGCATATTTATGTATACTACTGTAACCCTCCTCCCGTCGTTAGGCACCTAGCCTGGCTCGTAACTTAGCTGGTAACTAGCTTTCTGTCCGGACATCTCTGCAGAGGAATGATGAGGCGTTTAATTAGTGTTTGGAATAACTTTATTTCCTTGCTGCCAGCGAACATAATTCCCGGCCTTTTAACACTTTTAAGCTGCTAGTCTTAGTTTATCTAGACACTTTTTACTGACTACCTGTAGCATGTAGTTTTACTGCGGCTGCAACAGCATGCAGTACTTTCTCCCTCACAGACAAAAGAGAGAGCTCTACCTCCAATTACCACTCAATGACCACATAACACATACAGCTTACCCACCAGGCCCAGGGCCTTAAAGGGGAAAGCTGGGCCAGCAACACTATGTAGGCCTATATCCTGTATTTATCATGTTTGAGTCATAACATTAGCTTCCTTTTTTATTTTAACACCTACTGAAACCTGGCTACATTCATCATTGCATGGTATTGTAAGAGAGGAGCATTTGGTTCCTTGTCTGATTATTTGGTTACTTGGCTAAGAAGGTGCTTTGCCTCTTGCAATGTGTTGTGTGTTTATTAAATTAATTAAGTACTTGTACAAATAGCCTGAGATCTTTTTCCCACGAGATGTAATGTTAAATTCCCTGAGTAGGCTAATGTCAGAAAGCAGCTTAATTACTGGCTTGTGTATTTTTCGTAGTCGTATTTCATACGCGTTGATGGTCTGTGTGTTTCACCCCATCAGCAGAGTAATATTTTGGGTTTTTCACTATGTGTTTTTTTTTTAGGCTTTGAAAGTACTTGCAGTCCACATTGCAGGAGATTCTGAAGCTTAACGCATTTGATTGCAAAACCAGTGAAGAAGAATCAAAACCAGTGGGTTTTGAGAATGATTTTAGCTTGTTATGACTTCACTTATCATTTACTCCCTGTATGGTGTGCACAGTTTGCCTTGCCTCACCTCAGCCTGAAGGTAGTCATGACAGAAGATACTCTTGTCTTGGTATTGATCACCTTAGACAGGGGCTGAGGATGCATACATGAATTGCAATTACGTCCTGCCAGGTTGGCAGATCTTGAGCGGAGCATGACTGTGTGCTGACAAGCTGCTTCCATCTGGAGTCATTGCAGCGAACCTACTACACCCAAGATCCAGAGGCAGCATGAGGCAGAGGTGAAGAAAGATGCAGGACCCTCTCACCACCAGAGTAGAAAGTGAAGTCTCACGTTTTGATAAGATTAGGAATCTTTTCACCAACGCCTTATTAGCCTTATTAGGTGCTTCCATTCACCTACTTTTAACACACTTTTGTAATTAGCAAATCAAAACAACCTGTGTGGAAACACAGCAAATTCAAAAAAAATATTGATGATGAATTGCTATGAGCAAAATGCAACAAAGTGCAATGGAAGCAAAATAAATCATGACATTCACAGAGCATGTGACCTAAACATCAAATGCTGAGCTGAAGAGATTCAAAACATCAGATCTCTGTGAAGCGAGACAAACAAATGCCAAATGGTTTGCTGACCTAAGCTGAGGAGCCTCTCAGCTTCCATCATTACCTGATGCCCAGCAAAGGATGCTGTCCAAGGACCCTGCAAGTTCAGGGAACAAACTGTAGCACTTCAGCTAATGGAAAGAGCTTATATTAGTCCCTTCGACGATTAACCCCCTTGCAGGCTTCAGGTCCATTGTCGACTGCCAAGTTTCAGCAGAGTAAAAATGACAATAGTCAAGTGTCCTATAAAGGCCTCGGCCTTAAGCCAGAAGCTGTATGTTCTTTATCAAGCTGCTACATTCTACATCACAGCTCAGCGTCATCTACAAAATCATCCCAAACCACAGCTTACATATGTCCAATTCCGGACTTGACGTATCACTTTCTTAAAGTGCTACCCTTCATCACACTGTGCACAGGAGATTATTGATTTTAAGGTTGATACCCTTATTGATATTTTAGAGTTTAAAAAAGAACAATTTTACCAGCCAATGCATAATAAACACATACAAGCATAATATAAACATTTTTGATGAGGGGCCCTTTAATTTGTGTCAAAGATACGTTTTGTCTGATCAATTCTCAGGTAGACTACACAGGTGTCAGGTATCTTTGTCTTTTCTGTACCGACATTTATTGTTATTTATTACCTGACACATTTGTTGATATATACTGAGCTAACATGAGCCAATTAATCTACACAGAAACATACATAGCATAGGTCTAGTTCTAATCCAAAATATGTACATTTTATGTGAAGGACATACCAGTTCAAACTACTCCCACCTGGGATTTTGCTAGCTCGGTATATATTAACAAGATGCATGGCAGCTGCACTGGCCCTGCTGCAGGCAAGAGGAATGTGAATTCTTGCATAGGTAGATGACTGATTGCTGAGTACAAGGGCAATCAGGGACACAAGCGTCACTGATGAATGACTACGCAGCTTAGTGTCAGTATCCGGCAGACAATGTTCATATGTGTTTCCTCTCATCCTTCCCCACGTGGAAACCTGCATGGGCATGTGATGGGATAGACCTATCCAAGTGCAATTTTGGTAGTGATCCAGAATTTACAGAACCACAACATTTGTAACATAACATTCACATCCATACGATTGCCCTGTGAAATTACATTACGCACGCTAATTAGAGATCGTACACTGAAAATACTTTTGGCTGTCAGTGTTGTGTATTGATAAAACTTCAGTGGAGAGGATGAGCGATGGCTTATTATGGTAATGTGACCTTATCTGCTTGACTGACCTCTGCTGACTAACTGACATGCATGCTCACAATTTATGTCAAATTGAACATGCACCATTTGAACTAGTTAAGAAAGAGATCAGCCCTGAAGCCTCAGCTTGTATTTTTAAACTGATTTACAAATGATACAACACACTCAGATGCAAGTTTATGCAGCTACAATTTTTATTTTTTTTTCAGCCTTTGATATTAATCTCTGTTTTTTGACATTTAAGTACTTGTTTAATAGGAATAGGAACTGTGTTGCTATGTGTTGCTGTTTTACTATTCTAGCCAATTCTAATTAATTTCAAATACTGTATACCATATGCTGTGTTTGCCGTTTGATTTTGTGTATGAGTGGGAGAAGTCCAAAGTAGTTGCCAAAGTCAAAGTGGAAAAAAAGGAGAAATGGGGTTGTGCTGGTTGAAGTGTGGCTGCTAATTGGAGTCACAGTGAATGGTTAGAGTCTGTGTCGCAGTGTGTCCTACCACACTGGCAGGAAAATGATGATTGTTTCTGAGCAGGATTCTTGGTTCTTGAAGTTTAGACTCCACATGAGAACAGCTCGCAGCTAAAGTGCTCAATCAAAGGCTTCCTACTCAAGAGAAAACATTGGCCAATTCCGGGATTCAGAGCTTTCATTCAGCAGGGTTTCATCAGTTTGGACATCTGTTGTGTAGCAGCCTTTACCTTTATGTAACATATGTGGCCGGCCTGATTGGCAACCAGGTGCACCACAAGATTTGCCACTAGATTTACATATAGTTACAAGCAGTGTTTACAGTTTACATTTTAAACTGTAAACTGTAAGGCTCAAACATGTGGCTGAGTCTCTCTGGTGTTTCCTCCACTAACCATCTTGATACGCTCTGCTCCTTCGCCTGTGGTGGGCAAGACATAAGGCCTGATACAGATTTCTCAAAGAGGAAGTAAGCATAAATGTGCTTACAGGCCCAGTAATCCTTTTTTTTCACATTTTGTGAGGGAAAACCACCTTCAACAAAATAATCACAGCAGAGTAATTTTTACATAGTTAACATTTCTGGAGATTGATCTGATTCATATGCATGTTTTTTTTTACCCACTTTCTCTCTATTTTGTACATTACCATCAACACTCCTTTATCATGTTGAATTGAGCAGAACCACGTTACTGTATTAACCACTGTATTTTCTATCCATCATCTGTGCAGAGTTTTGTTTGTTTTTTTAAATTCTGTACAGGATCACGCTGTTCCCATCTGGAGGTAAACAAGAAATAATTAATGACGGAGTAATTTGGGGGGAAAAGTGATGCATATTGTATTTTTAGCTGTTTGTACAAAATATCTAATAAATACCTGGTCACTGTGAGAACAGCTTAGTCATCAATTCTTCTTTTGGGACAACATGAGGTAATGAAACTGTCCCTAAATCCTGTCTGTACTGAGCAACACTCAGCTATCTCTTACATGCTCTGCAATTCCTCCACGTAAGAACTCTTTAATATGAGCCACTATTTATTTTTACTGCAGATGACTGTGTCTCAACAACTGATGTCAAGATTCATGACATTTTCAGCAGTTAATTAGAAGTGCTTTAAAAGGTGCAACCAATGGCAGGGAGATCAGTGATTCCCTTTGGTCCTCCTATATGCATGAACATTATAATGCTTTTTGGTAAGGGTGGAAATCAGCTGAAATATTTTCATGGACTAATTACAGTGAGTTATTAACTTACACAATGCAGACGCAGTCATTTCTGACGTATGTGCAGCATTGATTTGTCGGAAAATGAGTGACTTTGGCCACTTGAGATTTACCCTGGGAGACTGAAGAAATTTATATCCTAAAATAATGACTAGGAAACTCATAGACCGGTGTTCTTAGGCATATAGCTGTGGAATCCAACTGCTGTCTTTAATTTCAGCCATCTAATAAGCGTGTGATTTTAGACTTTGGAATCCAGACAAATATAATTATCGACCTAGTAGGATAGAAACCCAGTGGGATTCTGCGTCTTGAGGGCGGTAATTGAAAACCACTGATATGCAGATTTAATGGAGCAGCACGCCACTCACAGAGCTGCAGCTCAACTCACAGAATCAAAGAAATGCGTCAAAGACCAGGTATTTCACACGTTTTTAAAACTTTTATTTTCATTCAGAGAAACGTTTAAACAAATGTATGTATTTAAAGGAATGGTTAGACATTTTGGGAATGCACTTATTTTCTTTCTGGCCAAGATTAAGATGAGAAGATCAATGCTGCTCACATGTCTGTGCATTCCTTATGGGAAGAGATTTGGGAGTCTTGGCAATCAGTGGTTGGGTGCATTGACGTTACGAAGTCTTGAGCTGAAAAATGAAGCCCACATGGAAGTGCAAAAAACTGCCGTTCCTCTGATGACCACTTGAGGCTGGCTTCAAATGCGAGTCAATCCCCATAGACTCCCATGTTAAAATGTCCAACTCTACAGCAGAAATAAACATGTACAGCCTGGTACAAAAGATGCTTTTGGTCTCTACAGCTAATTTCCCCCTTCATGACAAGTGTAATTTTTATAACTCAGCTGTTCATATTTTATTAAGGCTTAAAGTTTTGCATAATTGAGGGCGGGCCACTCTGAGTGACAGCTGGGCGAGTGTATGCTTGCCACAAAGACACTTTCACCGAAGTCTTGGCTTCACACGCGCCCCGCCTCTTTGCACATTTTTGGATCATTTTGGATGCCAAGAGGGTGACGGCTGAGCAGCCCACTCTGAGCTTCAAAACCGCTCTTTAGAAACCTATAGGTGACTTCAGAGAGGCTACGTCCATCTTTCTTTACAGTCTGTGTACATTTCATCATCTGTCCAAGTCTGTGAGCCTGTGCGGACATCTGTGCGCTGCCCAAAATTTGTGACCACGCAGAAAGTCTGCACTACAAAAGCACTGCTGCACATGCAAAAGAAAACTGGATGCTCGACCTGTTGATCTAGTTTTTAATTGGTCACACAAACTGTTTTCCTATTTTTGACTCATATTCAGCCAGATACAACAAACACATTTTCCTGTGAAAACTGTCCATAATATGAAGGACATTGTTTCTGGGTGGACAAGTTCCTATTGAGTGTTTTAAATATCATATTTACATCATTTGAGCAAAGATAAGATGAGACATACATTATTGTCCCTTTGGGGAAATATCTGGGGCTGAGCATCACTGCATTACATGACCATTCATCTCCAGAGATACTGAGCAGCATCCTAACAATCACTCATACATTAAAATACAAATGAAATAAAAAAAAAGTAATGTTCACACATTCAACAATAAAACCAGTCGACCAATAAAACCGAAAAAGCCAATAAAAGTGAACAGTAAAAAACACTAAAGCAAAAAACACACTGCCGCACTACATGAGCTCAGGTCACAAACAGTAGAGCCTATGATTGATCGGTCAGTCCGTCAACAAAAATTTCGATAATAGATTAATGTGTGTAGGTCATTTATCAGGCAACAGTGCCACACTTTTCCTGGTTTCAGCTTCTCGAAAGTAAGGAGTGGCTGCTTCAGTCAGTTCCAGACCGATGTAAAAGTCTTATCTTTGGGTTTCAGGGTTTTGGAAGAAAAAAAAAAAAAAAAAAAGAAATATCTGATGACATCTCTTTGGGCTCTGGGAAACTGTGTTGGCCTATTTTTCACTTACTCTCTGCTGTTATAAAGACCAAACAATTAATTGAGTAATATGGAAAATAATTGTCCGAATGATAACGGGTATAATTGTTAGTTGCAGCCAAACATGAGCACCATTAATGGATTCCCATTGACATTCATTAAAAAAGGGGCAGCAGCAGAAATCTTGTGAGGCTGCTGAATTGTCTTCACAACTAAACTCTGACGCACTGGTCGAAAACAGTCCATTTGCTGCTAGGGTGATATGACCTTTCTACCATTTCAGTTATTTTGCTATGGCTGGTATTGTTGAATTTACACATTGCCCACTCGTAAGTGGGCAATTTATTAAAAAAAAAAATCTTAATGTTTGATTTGTGGAGTGGAATGAGCTGAACTCTGATAAAGTGAGTATTTCTGTTCAATTCAATCTGATGATTCAACTGTGTTAAATCACTGTTTTACTGCAGCCTTTTCTCCACAGTTTCTTTCTTCCACTTTGACTCCAGTTATCAATTAACTGGTTGATGAACACAGACGGGGGCATGCCAGTGATCATGCCATGTCTGGTGGCTGCACAGCATTGTGAGCTCCTAGTAGAGATACTCTTATCTCTGCCTCTTGAACAGAGTTTCTTCCTGTTGCTGGTGGAAAATAGTGAGTTTAGAAACAAGTCTTTGGTCTTTAGGAGTGACACCAAAAAGGGAATGTTTGATGTTTCATAAAGCTGGAAAATAGTTGAGCTAAAAAAAAATACTGATGTTATCTCACCTTTTTTTTTTTTGTTGCATTATTTGAAAAACATACACAACTAACCACAGCCTAGAAAATGCAGTTTACATCACCAATCAATTTCAACACAAATTTAAAAATGGAAAACGTTTTGGAAGTCTGGATTGTGCATTAAAAATGAAGACGTCTCATTCTTCTCTCCTTCATTCTGACTCTCCCATGATAATTTTCAGACAGCAGTGGCTTTACAACAGCAGGCGTGATGTGATAAGGAAAGATGGCTGCCTGGTTGAGACATTTAACATTTGTTATTCACAGTACAAGATTTTGTTGTCCTAGATATGACAAAAAAGTTTTCACCACCGACTTAAACGTGCAGCTGATTCAACAACAGAAGCACGTGCAGATCCTTATCCTAATCACATCCAAACTGCAGAGCAATGAAACATTTACGGAAATTTGATGCCCACTTTTATCCTCAAAGAGATAAAGGCAGGCATGAGAGGAAGCCCCTTTTTCTTCCTGCCATTCCTCTCATAGCCAATGAGCTTTTTTAAACTGAAGGGACTGTATCATGCAGAATGTTATTAGCAACACCACAAATTCACAAACATCACCTCGGAGAAGATACATTTAGGAGATACGCCATGCTCAAAGAGTTCAACCTGTAGCTACTTGCAATGAGAGGATTTCATCATACACCACTGCGAGGGAGGACTTTGAAGGTTTTCTTTTTTTTTATTTGAGCCCTTGCACCATTAAAATTTTATTTAAACAAAACATTCTCAAACATGTATCAATACTCGTAAAGTTGCAGAGGAAATCATGAAAGGTTGTAACAATCTGAACAAAAATGAAACCACTAGTTACCTATTCATAAATCCCCCATCACACTCCTGTCTTCCACCCACACAGGTTAAGAAATGTCAGGTCACAGACGGATGCTTTTCTTCCCTGAGTTTGTTCAGATGCTCAGATGTGACTAGATAAAAGCAGATGACTGCAACTATACTGTATACATGTAACGCTGTTTATTTTATTTATTTATTTTTTTAATGTGTACAGTCAGTAAGTCAGTTGTTTATGTGTACAGTTATGTTATTGTTACTCTCATTATAATAATACAGGTTATTGTTTTTGCACTGATGTCTTTCATGTCATTTTCATTGTTTTTCTTAATGAGAACAGTTTGGCTTGCACTGGTTGTGTGTTTTTCTGTTTACTGTCTACTTTATGTGCCTTTTAAATTGCCCCCTGGGGACAAAAAAAGTTGCTTGAATCGACTATTAAAACAATATCCAGTATCACTCAAATTTCCATCCATTGTTTGTTAAATAACGGCCATGACTGATCCAGCCAGGGTTTCTTCACCTCTAACTCTCTCAAGTTATGGAGACACATGATTTTGAGATTCTTATTCCAAGTTTTGAAATCCCAAAACAACAGAGGTACATGAAATTTAATGTGCACAGCTCGCAGCATTGATCGAAAATCCTTTACGGAGACAGTGTCCCTGTTTTCAATGCTGTGAGCCCCAGTAAGAGAAAATCCCCTTTACCTTCTTTGAATGTGCAATTCTTCTAACTGCCCTCCAGAACGATGAGTTTTCTGATTAGACGCTCCAAGAAATTACGTTTGTAAACAGCTAAATTGCAAGAGCAAATGTGCTAGGAAGGAATCATAATGCAGACTACATTATATTTTCTATCAGAAGAATTGAAGAAATGTTTTTCATTTTAAGTATTTGGTAAGTTTCAAGATGTTGATGGGCTACTGCAGGGTGACAGGCAGGAGGGAGTCACAGATGGATTTTAAAAAAAAAAATAATAATAAAAATTAACTATCCAAAATGAAGAAAAACAAAAACGATTTATCAAATGCAAAATAAAGTTCTGGGCCAGTGAAAGAGGTCAACGAAACAGAACCCAGACAATATTAACATAGAAAAAACTGATTATGGCTGAAAGACATCAACACAAAGGGCAACACATAGTGTGCACTGCTGATTACATCATTTTGAAACTAAGGGGTAACACAAACAAACGCTTCCAACTACAATTACACTCTCATTTTAAATTATCTGGCATCTAATCCAAAACAAAAGTATTAAAAACAAATATAGTCTAAAGAAATAAACAGAATCTATTCTGCCGGAGCAGGAAGTAGAGTTCAACTGTCAGTTAACTCAAAGACAGAGAAATTAATTAAAATACCTTAATTAAACAAACTTGTACACTTCTAAACTAAATGTGTATTCTTCATGTAGAGAACAGTCTGGTGTCAAAAATGGTAATAAACAAACTGTAAACCAAACAAACTGTTTTATTTACTCAAAGTGTCTGTAAATGAAAGAAACTGAACATGAAATGATGATGTGGGTGAGTGTGTGAAACGTTAAATCTTCAGTTGTGTAGCAGTGACAAAAGTGACGAAAAACATCCTCCCTATGTGATGCGCATGTGTCAGCGTTTTGTGTATCTGTCAGGCATCTTTAAGTCACATCTAACCCATTTTATTTTTTTACGGAATACTTCTAGATCTTGGCTTGGCCTTGGTTTTTATCCATACCTTTCAACAAAGCAAAAGCCACAATCTGGCTTGTTTTTAGCACTTTTAGCATCTGGTGCTAACTAAGCAACGTGGAATGCAGACACAGAGTGCCAAACGAACTACAGACTGCAAACTTATACCTAAACTCTGCAATGGGTCTGCTTTGTGGACCCATGTCGGTAAGTTTTGCTGCTTGATTTTCTTTTTCTGTTTATCATCTGCATCACCTCTGCTAAAACTTATTGCTGTGGGCTCTGGGTCAGAGTCCACACGATTAAGAGTCTATGACTTCCCTGCAGCTGCTGCTATCAACAACTGGTTGCTAAAATTTGATGCACTTTTTAGACCTGTACTGGCCTCTTCTTTATTTCTGTGGAGGGAAGAATTTTCAAGTTTTACCAGATCCACGAAGCAGAGAAGTTCATGGACACCATCATCTTTGGTCCAACACAGTCCAACACAAATTTTGGCCAAGTGCCTGATACCCCTGATCCTTGTTTCCGGCTCACTGCCCCAATGGTGATGCCGGTCACCATCCCTGATGACTCCTAGACACAGCTTGGGACCAATCCTAAAGCCCTGGTCAGCTCCACACCATCCAATCACAAGACCTGGTCCCTGGTTGGTGCTCGCAGCAAGAAGCAGGCGTTCCTCTCATGCACCGCCTCACTTTAACATTAAACTGGAGAACAAATACAACATCCTCGACCTGCAGGACTTCCCAATTTCCTCTTCCATCTCTGATGCCTGGGAAGATGATTGCATCTCTGTTGCCCCCGGTCCCTCCACCTGCTGTGCCTGGACCCTCCTCCTGGACCCTCCTCCTGCACTGGGGCTCGGCACTCCATATGGCTCTTTACACCAGAACCATGAGGAGCTCCAGCCCCACTCTGTCTGACATCCTCCATCTACTCTGTTATCGGACAGGTTCATCATCAGGCAGGTCGCTGTCTAGTGACGACGTCTTCTCAATGCAAGCTTCTGCTGCACACATCACAAATATTTAAAATCAAAAAGCTGTAGTGACCCACTGCATACCCAGTTTGACCATCTTTTAATGATCTCAGAATCTGTGGGAACTCCGGCCTCATCTGAGGACCCTAATCCCTCGATCGGCTGAGGTATCGGACGCTTTAGTTGGCTGATCTCTCTAAACTCCTGGCTGCAGTTATTCTATGTATTAAACAATTTGGCTTTTATCAAGAATTGGAATATTTTTTGGGAGCAAGCTACCTTTTATAGTAGAGATGGTGTCCAGTCAACATGCAGTTATAATTATTGTCATCTACACCACCCCAAATGTCAGAGCAAGTGTTTATCTATCACAGTTCGCTAATGTCCTAAAATTGGTAAAAAACAAAAGAGCTTGTTGGGTGATATCATAATATGATATCGATATCGTTATTTTTGCTGTAATAAAAACTCTCAAAACCCTGAGAAGCCACACTTGCCGCATTCATTCAAAACCTCTTTTAAATGCTGATATTAGAGCTATTGATTGAAGCAAGTAACTGTCACTTGAAATTCCAGAACAGATTCTGGCTCAGTTATTTGACAAAGTGGAGACAGCACGCAAAAATTAAACCACTGCCTAGAAAGTTACAATCTCAACAAATGAAACTACCATGGGTGAATTCTGAAACTGCTTAAGCAGAAGGCTCGCTCTCAAAATACACAGATCTTCAAAAACCTTGGAGAATAAAACACATTTCATATAGATTAAAAACAAATGCACAACTGAATTATGCAAGGCTAAGGTGGTCTATTTTCTAATCCTAGCACATTATGGTAGACGTTTAAAGTGGTGAAAATGAGAAGGAAAGGAAGAATAATATTCAAATTTCTCTACAAGGTACTCTTATCACAGAAGCTGAAAAATATTGCAAGGGCTAGTGCTGGTGATACTCCCTTTTACCCTTTCACCTGAAGTGACATCTTCTCCCACTTACCTCCAGTTCTCTTCCTCTGAGACAACACAGAATGAGTTTTCTGATCCCTCGACCTCTTTGTGCTTGTGACATTTATAGTTTCCCTCCATCTGGAAAACTGCTCAAATTATCCTTGTTTTTAAATCTAAGGATTAAATTCATGTTCTGAAATACAGGCCAATATCCATTCTCCTAGTCATATCAAAATCATTTGAAAAAATTCTCTCTAACCAATTAAACAATTATCTTGAAAGCAATAACCTCTGACTTCTAATATGGCTTCTGCTCTACCCGATCAATCATGTCTGCAGATGCTAAGATACTACAAGATGCTAAGTTCCAAATGGTTGACTCTTTCGTCAATGACATTCCCAATGTGTGGAAATACTCTGGAAGTCTATTATATGCTAATGACACTGTAATTTCTCTTTATGACTCAAACCCTCAATGCCCGTCTGGTCCAGATGTCAGTCCGCTACTCATCGACCTACACTGGTTATCCATGGCCGCCCATATCAAATTCAAGTCACTAATGCTTAGCTTCAGAGACTTCTGGGTTTGCACCCATCTACTTGAACTCAATCATACAGGTTTATTCTCCTTCTCTGCCACTACTTCAATCCCTGCACACAAGGCAATGATAGTCCAGACTGTTCTCGTCTGCGATTCCCAGATGGTGGAACCAGCTACCAAATGCTATCAGTGCAGGGCCGTCCCTCTCTATCTTCACAAATCTCTTGAAGACTCATCTCTTCCGAGAGCACCTCCTTTCCTGAGACCTCAAAATCCTAACATTTCTAGCACTCTCACTTGCACTTATTGAATTGATGTAGTAGTTAGTACTTGTACCAAGGTCTCCTACTGCACTGAGGCTTTAGTCTTGCCCATCACTTGTTAGTTGCTTTGGATAATAGCATCTTCCAAATTAGTAAATGTGAATATAAATGTCATAAAGTCATAACTCTCTTCTGAGCTTCAGTGTCTACAATACAGGTTGAAAAAAAACAATCAAGCATCAATCTCAAGAAAGAAGAAAGTATTTCCATTCCGCTAAGAAACCTGTATCCATGTCTGACCCTATTCATTTTACAAATGAAGCACTAACCTTCGCATCTATATCTTTTGGGTATTCCTGGATTCACATCTTATTTATCAAAGCCGCATTCATAATCTAACAAAGAAGCTCCACCAGAAATTGTATGTTTTCATAGGATCAAGCCCACATCTCACTCATACCATCTCAGACCTTCATGTAATTATTTTTCGACAATATTCTATTGTCTGGTCCCTCACCACAGAGAAAACTATTGAACCTTTTGCAAGACAGCACAACAGAGCCTTTAAGATCCATGGTAACCATCCCCTTTGGACTCACCGCTATACCGCAGTTTCACATTCTAACACCTTGACTTCTCAGAACTACACAAATAATTTACCTGGGAAGGACACACATGCAATTGCATTGTTGTGTTGCTTCTGTTTTAACTGTAACATCATTCTTTTTTACTGTGCTGCAGAACAGGAGCCCGCTGAAAACCAGTTTCAACTGAGTCAGGCCAGTTTAAATGTAACACACTGTTACTGTTAATCTTTTCAAGTATAAATAAACGTGTCAAAGCACTTGGGTAAAGTGAGGGAATGTTCCTGGTCTGGTTTAAATCCGAAAAAGATCACAGTGACTTCAGGCACAATGTGTTTATTAACATGCAACCAGAACCGCAATCTTTCCCTAACCTCAGCAGAAGTGCAGGACCACGGATGCGAACCCTGTTCTCTGGCGTGAGAGTTGTCTGCTGCCATTAATAAATGCCACGCTTCATTTGTTTAAAACAAAACATTGCTTCTGAACATGATTACATTTCCTGTTGCAGTAGTTGTCTTTTCCTCCTGTGCTCCCATTAGACAAGAGTCATAATTCACACTATATGAGGGCTTTGTCACTTGAACAAAAACATGGCATTTACAGTATGAAAATGCATAAATGACTGATGATGTGATGTTTTGCATGGCTACATATCACGAAGATAAATGAGAAAAATCTGATATGATTTGTTTTCTAGCATTAACCGATGAAGCTGAATTTCAAACGATAAAGTCTCCAGCCTGATATTCCTCCGCTTGCTCACCTGTCCCCCCCCCCCCGTGTTATCACTGCATCCTCCCTCTTGTCCTTACCTGACATCTCTTCACTGCACTTGGTTGCAGTTCGACCCTCCTCCTTCTCACCGCTGACATCAAGGCTCTGTCTGTGGTCAAGGAGGAGGAGGGGGAGGAAGGGGAGGAAGGGGGGGGGGTCTCCATAGCTTTGCTGAATTACAGCTCCGCCTTCTTGTGACTGTGGCTCCAGGCGACCGGGCCACCGTCACACCTCCAATCAGACTGCTCCCTGTGCTTGTTAAATGAATTTCATGGCTCTTGTCAATCCCGCTCTCAAGTGTCTTGCCTGTCTGAGCTTCACTTCACAAAATGTTATAACCAGATGCATTTTTTTTTTAAAGAAATGTGAAAAATTCTAGGCAATGCAGCAGAGGCTTTAATGCTCTCTAATCGCACTTTTATGACATATAAAGATGGGAAAGGTCGGACCTGGAGGAGATTCTAGGAGACATGGTTGGTTTGTAAGGTGAAATCCCCCCCCAAAAAAAACAGAATAGGTCTGACATTCCAAGGAGCGCTGACCCATAAAAGATTATTGTGATACCATCAGTTTGACCACTCAATCCCTGATACCGCAGCTGTTTCGCCCACAGCAGGAACAAACAGCTAGTTAGGTCAGAATATATCTGCTGCTCAGATTGTATAGAGCTGATTCCAGTTCTTTCTCCTTCTTATGTGGCTTTCTGTTAAACGTGGATACTGCTTTTGAAAAGTGGCTAAAGAGATTAAAGTCAGATAATTACAATATTAAAGAGAAGTCTCTTCTGGAGAGAGAGTTTTCTTTCAAGAGTATGAAGCTCTTTAAGAGATGGTTTGCATTTTAAACAATCTGCCCTCTGGTAAGTAGCCTAAGCTGTCTGGCTTGTCATAGAGAATTCAATGAAAGCAGCGATAACGAGCAATATACTATATGGTCAAAAGTAAGTGGACACCCAAACCTAATAACCATACATGTGCTTGTCAAACTTCTCACTCCCAAATTATGGCCATTAATAAAAAAAAAAATAAAAAAAAACAAGAGCCGGAATGAAGACTGCATTTATCATCACTTTGAAGCACATACTTCCAATGTCGTGCTGCCATAAAACTTTCAATAAGTGACTACATAGTGTGACAAGGCTAAATCGAAAGTCAAGTCAAGCCGGAGCTGTTTCTTAAAATGGGAACATTTTTTAAATTTATCATCGTTCTTCATCTCTTGTGTCTGAATCATCTGAGATAAGTACCAACTGGATGACTAACACCACTCCAGGAATTAATCACAATCTGAAATGATTAGAGAAGGTGGGACTAAATCAAACATTTGAAAGTGTTATGGACTGAGGATATAACTTCAACTGAGTGTTTCAAATTAGAGACAGATGTTATTGCAGTGGGACTTTAGTTATTGCCAAAAAGGCGTAATCACAGCTATTTATGATCACATAAAATCAAAAATATATTGCGAAATTCTTGTTTGGGCAGTGACGTGCTCCGTAATTAGAGAGTTTGAAATGTTTCACTACGATATAATGCTTTTCAAAAATGAGGTGAAACCTGTCCAACAGCCTCCCCGCTCCAATAGAAACCTTGCATTTAGCCTTGCTATCTGCAATAATTATGCAACATGAGGTGGGATCAGGCAGGCTTCCCACTCATGATATAATGATCACCACATATAGCCCTCAGCATATCCTCCACCACACCTGCATAATGGACTTATGGAAGAAAAGCATGGTAAAGGGGGAGACGGCTCCAGCACTGCTGTGTTTGTGTTGGTGGTGATGAAGATGGATGAAGCAGATCAACGAGAAAACAAAAGCAAATCTCTGATTTGACCAAATCTGCTTGCAGCTGCTAAACACTGCATTGAATGCTCTCTCTCTCTCTCTCTCTCTCTCTCGCACACACACACACACACACACACACAAAGTCTCTCTCTCCTTTTCTTTCTCCCACATGCGCGCGCCTGCACACGCTCCTCCACGCAGCCGGGCGCGCACACGGGAAACCTGCTCGCCAGTGCACTGCACAGGGGTCCCTGACAGTGCCCGTGCTTGGCTGTGATCGCTGCCTGGCGTCTCCGCTGCTCCACTGGATGTTTGCGCAGAGGACATTCGCCTCCGCCGGCGACAGCACCGATCCCCGCGGCTCAATCCAGCTCGTTCCCACACCTTTAACTTTTTCCAACGCGTGACTGTTTAGTCGCGGTCAACCCTTTCCGACACTGACTATGTTCCTCTCGGGTGAGAAAACCCTGTAGAGCCAGGCGTTTATTTGACTTCCAACTTGCGGGCTTGATGGCACAGTTCTCTGAGACAGGTTTGGAAAGTTGAGCTGCGTCGAGGAAGCATGGGCGCAAACTTTAAAAGCTTTTTATAATCGAGCGACAGTTTTTTATTTTATTTTATTTAATTTTTAATTTTTTTTTTTTTTAGAATGAAGGCAGGTGAGTCACCCGTCGAGTGAGAGGCGCGCATAGCTCCACGGCTCTCCAGGTGCGGGGAAGGAAAAGGCTACACGGAGGAAGTCGTGATCTGTGCTGCGGATTGCGCTACGGAGGACGGAGGGAACGGACCGATGAGACAACATGGGTAAGTAAGTGGAGGACTGTCTCATTTAGAATCGATTGGATGGAGGCTCCAGGAGTCTGCGAATAATCACTGTTAGTAGTTGAGAGCACTTGTGGTCTGTACAGTAACAGAAAGGCTTGTTTTTTTTTCTCTCCTCTGGCGCATCTGTGACTGTGTGGATGTTTAGTAAATTTCCTCCAAATATTTTCGCGGCTTATTCCTGCGCAGCAAGCTGACATCTGCAGTAGGCTGTTTTCTTTTCCCCCCTTTTTTTTCTCTGCTAAGATTTTCCTCAGACAGACTCTGTATTATTTGTAGTTTAAAGCATCATCAGCACTGAGAGGTGTTCCCTCTCTGTTCATGAATTTGAATAACAAATACTGCAGGCGGGAGTGTTCATGCCCCTGGACATCAAGGAGGGAGGAGAGAGACATTAATGTCCTCACCTTTACAATGTGTAAGTGATGTCGACCGACGTGGATGCGTGTGTGTGTGTTTGTGTGTGTGTGTCTGCTGGTGCACAATGCAAAGCAGAGGCTAAATAATGCATAATGTGTCAGATAACGTCTTTGCTGTTGGAGCTGCAGTGACAAGTTCATTCACACAATCCCACCCTGACCTTAAATGTCCGAATCCTAGTGTTGAGATGTGTCTGTTTTCTGTGGCCCCCCCACCGCACCCCCTCCTCCTTCGGCCTCCTCC